>NW_026864837.1:0-78714 GCF_026571515.1 Ruditapes philippinarum | reverse complement strand
CCGACAGTCAAGGTCAATTAAAGGTCATATCCAACAATAATTTAGCATGTTGATTTTGTCATATGTGCTCCTTTGTGCAATGAATCAAATCTGTAAATAAAAAATAAAATTGTGGCACATTTAACCAACTTCAATAATTTTCACCTTGACCTTGCTATGTCAACCAATAGACTTAAAATATGGCAAATAAAGCAATATTTGTGATAACTCAAAAAGTACTGAAAATATTTTTATGATACTTGAAATATGGATAAATGGCAGTTACGGAGATTACCCATGTCATTTTAAGCTCGACTATACGGAGAATTTGGAATAATTCAAATATGACTACATTCCCTATTGCAGGTGGTTTGTCTAATGGAGTGTGTTGAATAATTCAAATAAGAAATTACGAATGATAAATGAAACTTTCAATGTACATACCTGTACTGTTGTAGTTGAAGAACTTGGGCCGGTGAATGACTGTTGATGTTGAATGCTGTTCATTTGTGAGGGCTGGGATTGTGAAAATGGTGGCTGACCAAAACTGCTTGTTACACCTTGATTAGATAACATTACTCCTGATCCTTGTGTTGACACTGGAAATGCTTGACCCGAGGAAGCCATGCTCCTTTACTACATTAAAAGAAAAACAAACTTAAATCTTGTAAATTAAGATCAACGGTCCATGACATTGGAAAATTATTTTTAGGCAAGAGTAGATCTAGACAAGTTCCCATATTTGGTAATTTTATAAAGTGGGGAAGATAATTGGCTGGATGCACTTAGAGGTCTTCTACTGTCCTATTTGTACACATAAAAGATTAACGTATCAATGAAGAAGTTTGTGATGTATAAGTCAAACAAAATAACGTTTACATTAAAGGGATATTCAGGCAAAATAATGACAAAAATATTAAAATGATCTAATGCACTCAAATCACGTTAGAATGACATTTATTAATGTTTCAGCATGAATTTCTGTTTAAATTATATATATTTTGGGTTTAAAGCGTAAATATATCTATATATTTTGAACAAAATTTAGAAGTCAATAGTATCACCGAATAGTTTGACAATAAGTCAGGTGACTTGAACAAACCCTTGAAGTTACAATAACAGACTGTGTGAATATTGTATGATTGAAAAGGTTTTAGTCATTCATTTGACATGTTTTTTAACGTTTCCAGAGTTCACTGTGGTAACTTTTGTGAACTGCTAGCGCTCTAACCTGACCCACGCGGGTCAAGTTAGGAAACCACCATTTTATTCCTTATATGGAGAAGAGTTTTGTTCCTTTGACTGTCTAATATATTCATTTTGAGGGCATTCACAGAATAATGAATTAAATATTCAAAACTAAGAAATGAAAATTTTGCCAATGTCTCCCTTTAATCGGTCGTGTTAATGATCATGATATAATGGGTTGTTCAAGAACTTCAATAAAAGTTAAATTATTTAATAAATTTTGCATTTTTATTATAATATAGAATAATAATAAAAGTGGAGATTATAGACATGTGAATCCAAGTGTACTATAATCTGGTTCCTGTACTAATATGGTTCCCATTGGTAATAGGACATTTCGGACCATGGACGTTTTGGACCAGACATTTCGGACCAGATTTTGGACACTTGGGACATATGATTTAGGGACATTTTTTGGACCCAGATTTTTGGGACGTTTCAGAACGATGTGTGGACATTTGATATGCGTAGAACTTGGTACACTGTTATTTTGGACATTTCTTCGGACAAATAATTAAATTTTCTATATGTTCTTAATGGCTTATATTATTCGTATAGAACATGAGTGTAACTTTAGAGTATTTATGTGAACATGGGCAAGGATTTACACTCTATCCGATTTATGAATTTATATATTTGCACATAAATGAAGTACATTAAAAAACAAACTATCATAGTGTTATATCGGCCCACGATTTGGGAGACAATTATTTATGATATGATCAACTTACGGAATTATTCGACATCATACTAGTGAAATGTCCAATTCTGTCCAAAAATGATTAACAAGAGCTGTCAGGTAAGGCTACAGTAACGCGCGACTATTTTGAAGTTGCTTGATAGTATAAAATCAAAAATGATTCCTTGATTACAGTTACCTCCTCCTGTTTACGGTTGGGGTCATGACTGGTAAACTAAGTGTCATACAGTTTCAAAGCATATGTCAAGTGTAATCTTGATAAAATTATCTGACTATTATCATAAATCTCTTTTAGTAAGATTTCCTATTAGCTCGATAAAAGGGGCATAACAGTTCTTGTAAAATGCTTGATTAGCAGTTTACCTCTGTCCTGGTTACAGGCTTTCGGGGGTTCATGAATCTTGAACAAGTGTGCAAAGTTTCATTAATGCAATGTTCTGATTGGATTTGAAAATATTTGAACCTATTCATAAACTTTTAACTGTATATATTTTCTAAAGATATCGAAAAGTGGGCATTTTTCTGTTCAAAATGCTTGATAAGAGTTACCTCTCTTGTCGATACAGGTTATGGGACAAGTCATTGTATGTTGTAAACCCATAGTGTGCAATAGTTTTAAAGCCTAATGGTAATGGATTTGTAAACTATTTGAACATTACAAATTTAACGTAAAGATTCTATCAGTGAAAATGGGGCATTATTTATGTAACATGCTATGATGAGTACACAGTATGATATTATTGTCTCCAGTCTAACAGTTGGGGTCATGATGGTTGACAAGTGTGAAAGTTTCAAAGGGCATATGTCCATATGGATTTGAAATATTAGATCTAGTTATCCACTTCATAAGTGGTTAGGCCGAACTCTTAGAGAAGTGATCTTCGGGTGACTGCAATAGCTTCTACCTTATTCTTATTCGAATGTCGAGCTCAAAAATCTAGATCGAAGGTGTCTCTGAGTCGAATGTCCGTATTGTCTTTCCTATTATGTTATCTAATGGTGGATTTCATTTCTTAGTTATATTATGATATTGAAATTGGATGCCCTATGCTCAGTGCAGAACATGAGGATCTAATGGGAACATATTATTTGGGACAGGTAACTAGATTATAGCTGGGTCTATGAAATCATGCAGGAAGCTTTGAACGGGAGTCAGTTAATTTATAAATAATAAGCAATTTTTATTTGTATCATGTTAAGTGTACAAATTATGTGGTCAATATTTTGCAGGTCTATGAAAGTATATCGTACTAAACTTGTATTGCTTCAACTTGCTAATTACAGTTTAGATTCTAAATATTAATATGCAAAATAAAATCCACACCATCAATTAATCCAGTATTTTTTCAAAATCAAACTGAATAGATAAATGTGAATATATTGAAGGCAACTCACTCATAAGTGGATCGAAGTTCGTATCGGCTCTCAGACGCGGACAATGTTACGCTGAGGACATTACATATATTCTGATTAACTATCCAAATTTCACTGATATCTACGAAGGCCACGTTGTTCCGTGGACTGTTATTATAAGTCAGTTATATGCATTAATAAAGTTCAAAAGGAACTAACAGTTCTTATTAGATCCTATCTTAATTCTAATTATGGTGGCATTTACGAATTTTATTAGAATGGTAAGCCTCTCAGTAAGACATGCTTAACTGGAGTGATACGTGGCTGACAGTTTAGCGCGAAGGCTATCAATTAGATCGTATGCTCTAAGTGAAGAAAGAATTTTGATGATATTGTGTTATCGAGTAGGTATCGTGTTAATTTCATTGTTTGATGTAAGGTGTTGGTGGTCACAAAATCTATGTTGTTTTGGCTTATCAGGGTTACAGTAGATGTTTCGACCCTAGTTCAAGGGTTTGCCATTAAGATCATTTATCATTTTTTGAGACTATTGTATATAGTTCTATTACATTCATTAATGTAATATATTTAGCAGTATGTATCTTTGTAATTGCTATCTTCTTATAAATTCAGTATTTTGCAAGGATATGCAAACTTCCAGTCCATCTATGGAGCAATATTTCAAATCCTGAGGTCTCTATTACATAGGTACTGTGGTGGGGCAGGGGACAATATACGCCTGATGGCCTCGGTCAAATTATTCTTTTAATATACTCGGACATGGTGGTTTTGATAGTGTACTGTAACTTCTGAATATTATCTCTGTCATATGTTATTCTTTCTTGTTTGCTGTGTAGATGAGAAGTATTTGGGTTTTTAACCCGAAACTAAGCAAATTTTGGTAGTCTTTATATGTATTTCTGACTCTTCCGAATGAAGGTGAAAAAAGTTCAAAACTCAACGCTTTGACAGTTCTGGCGCAGAACAAGTAAGAAGATATTAGATCATTTGTTGAAAATCTAAACGTATGACAGAACTTTTATACTGGTCTTCTTGATAAAATTTGCCATAGCTTGTCACATGCGTGATTAAATGATTATTTAAAGGAATCTGTGCCGATTGGTAGTATAGCTGCACCTTTCATAGATTGATTGTCTCTATAGGTTATATTTTAGGTATGATTTTGAGCTGGGTGGTGGGTAGAAATATAAATTGCTAGTCAGTCTATTTTTTTTGAGAGAGCTATGTCACTGAAAAATTATTTTTCTTTCAAGTATGTCAGTACCCTGTGATTGAACTAAGTTTATTGTCCATGACCAAAATGCAAAACGCCCTGGTGATTGTTAATATTCAGCAATTCGGACCCGATTTTCAGGTATTATTGTGACAGATATCTTTTTCATCTGCGTCCTACAAAATTATGACTAGCTTAGGACCGCGGCGTTATTATTGGCTTTTATTTTATGTATGTAGTAATTGCGAGGCTTATCTGTGATTTTAGCCGAACAACTTCAACATTTTCTTTTTGTGAGGCAGGCCGATAGGTTTTAATTTTCCTAATATTTTTTGTTTCACTGGAAACTTAATGATATAGATGGAAATTAATAGAAGAAATGTTTTTAAAGTATTTTATCGTACTGTAAACTATTCATATTTTCATTACAAAGGGTTATTAGTTGGATAACCATGTTTTCACTTAGTTGTCGATTTGCAACGTCCTTCTGACTTATTAATATCGGTGCGAATACACTAGGTTGAGTCATCTTGACATTAATATGCAGCTCCCGTTGATTTGTCTTTTGAACGTGCATCTATGATTTTGTTCAATTCTCAGAGTTTCTTCATATATTAAATCAATTTATTGCAAACTTTTCTAATATTCTGGGTCACTAGGCCCTGGCTTTCAGATTTTATGAATCTGCGTCGGAACTCAATCCGTTATGTCTTTACTGCTGGTTACCATAAGCTGTTACACATCAAATATATTACAGATATGTCACCAAATCAGGTGTACTGATTATTGACTGATGCGTTGCTATCCTTGACAGAGCTCAGTAGAGAAGAATAAGGTATTTTTTTCAAATATTTTTACAACCAGCTGGAGGACTGGGTCAATCATATAGATCTAACTAACCCAAGAAAATTAAGAAATTTATGATATGGTGTTGGGTCAATAAATAATTTGAATACTTCACGATATCCTTTATTAATACTTGTAAGCTGAGGTATTTTTATCGATTTGTACATTTAGGTCTTACACGTGGTTGACGGATGCTCTATTGTTATCTTCAGTTTCGTCAGTAGATAGCAACTATTGGTCAACCTCCGTTTGTTATAGATTAATTAAATAGTATTACAATTTAAGAACTGCCTGTAATTAAAGTTGTTGCAGTGAATTGGGATTTGCCTTAGAGTTCCTGATTTCACTAACCTAACTATTTCTCTTTTGAATCTTTGAACGAAAACATTCGAAGTTGATTTTATTAACAATAAAGTTGTTTTTCTTAAGCTTCACGACATTTTCAGTTGAGCTACGCCCATCACTTGCAAACGGTTAACTATGAGGGGTAGCTATTTTGTGAAGGCAGATGCGATCAAGCGTTGGCTAAACATTGGATCAGACTGTGTCAGCACCTTTTAGATCATCCAAGAGAGCGGATTTTTTTCTTATCTTAAAGAACTTAATTCTTCAGATCGTAAAGATTAATACAAGTTTATTTCTGGACAACTTATGGTAACATAATTCTAGAAGCTCTTCGCAACTTTGATCTCATTATTACTTATAAACTATTTAAAGAGGTTATGAAGATAACGATAACATCTTTAACAGCTCATTCTACAAGAGCTTTAGGTCCAAAATCTCATGCTGCAAGATTGGAGAAAAGAGAGTATAGTTCTTTTGATTAGAAATTGTATATACTTTGTCAACTCTGAGCTTAAACTAACCAATCGTTTAATAGAGAATCGTTTATATACGGTGCCGGTACAAGACCGGAATATCTGCTACAGAGTATTCCGCTTGAATAGTGTTCCTCTGAGAGATAGAATTAAGTCTTGTCACCGTTGTCACCATCAGCCTGGTTTTGAATTATTTGTGTTAGACTGAGGATCATTGTTTATCTATGTAAAATATTATTCGGAGGAAGTCTTACAGGGGCGAATAGTGTGATTATCATCTGGAAAGATCTGAATTTTATCATCTACGTTTATTCTTATTATAGTAGCTAGAATGAACTTTTCATGTAATGACAACTGTCATGGTCAATAACGAAAAGTATGACGTCATCCTATTAAGTTATAACGCGATTCATATCATCAAGCGAGAGAGTAACATGAAGTCATTTTAATAGCATTAGTCAGCGTGTGCTTGTCTTTCATGGGTGGGGTGAACGGGGGGGGTGGACACAGTTTTCTAGCATCCCTGGTTGTAAACGGGTAGATAATCCTGTCTGAGATGCAAAAGATATAAAGAAATCTTAACGGCTGCGGTATACGATTTCTGGAATGACTTAGCCTAGATGAGTAACTGTTTACATTGCGATCGAGGCTAGCGTCGAGTTCTACTTGTCTAATTACTCGCACAAGAGCTAGATTTCCCTTCTGTACTCGACGCCCTGGTGTATCGTGTAATTCTGTTTTTCTTGCATGTTCATGTCAATATATTTCTTTCTGGACATTGAATATTATGAAACTGTATTTTCATTGACGCATTTTTCTTATACGTAGTTATTGACATAAGCAATCTTCAGTTATAAGGAATAATGCGTCCTTTTAAGTATACCGCGCGCTCGATTCTATTTTCATAAGAAAGTGCTTTCGCGATAGAAAGTGACGTATATATTAAGAGCACGGCGACTACTGTATTTATCATGGGGATGGTATAGACAGAGTTTTCGCTAGACCCTGTGTTAAATCGGTTGATACTCCTGTTGAGATAGCAAGAAAATTGTCTGTGATGCAAGATATTATTTATCGAACTAATAATGTTACCTTTCAGAAAACGTTAGTAATTATCATTACAATAGTTCAATATTACGACGTATATTGCAATTTAGCATACATAATTAAGGTGACTGACATCGGGATTACGTCAAATATAACTTTTCTAGATCAGACGGATATTATAATGAGATTTAGGCCGGGATTGCATGTTAGGATATAGAATATTCTCTTAGTGTTTTACAAGACTGTATTCATAGTGCTACAGTGGAGAAAAGATGATACTGATAAGAAAATGACAGTAGAAAAGTACGAATACATCAGTAGGTTGGTTGGTAGCTATTGAGCGAAAGACTGAAAGACAAGAGATACACATTTGTGTGGTGTTCTAGATAGTAGAGGGTAAGGCTAGATAAAGGTGTAAGTAATCTGATATCATGATTGGATATTGGACACCATAGATAGGATGATCTAGAGTAATATAGTCGTTATTTACGGATACCATGGGTCCTAAGGTCCTTGAGTAGTTTTAAATTTGTGCTAGTGCTTCGTCGTGGAAAAAAAAAAGTACGATGAATGAAAATTCTTTGATGAATATGTAATTCGGGTTGCATGTTGTGGTAAAGTGAGTGAAAACAGTGCTACAGTCATATACTGAGTAGGAACCAGGGTGTGTAATACGATTGAAGTAGATAGCCGTGTGCAACTGGTTATAAACTTGACCTGTAGCTCAGTTTTGAAAAGGTGTAATTAGGAATTGTGTCTTTGGTCATTTAAATAGAAAAGTGTTCGTATATATATAGGTATCCGGCACATGTCACGGCTTAATGATAAATTTTCAAATTCTATCAATAAGTGTGTTGGAATTGACTTAAATGGTGCACTGATATATTCCTATTAATACTATCACTTGGTCTAGCTGCTCTCCTAGATGAACAGTATCCAATAATTTTGAGAGATGACTGGTAGATTTATAAGTTGTGTAGTGTCAAGTAGCATATTCAAGTCAGCGGGGAGGTACTTCAAAAATTGAAAATTTGGCTAAATCTGCTAGAAGGTCACGAAATGAGAGTGTACATTGTCTACATGGCTCAGATAAGCACTCGATTTAACATTGAATGATATCTTGTATGACAATCCATAACTCGCACCTATATTGCAGTCATTTAAGTATTATGACAATTATGTATCATAGCAGTGTAATATAATAAAAGATGGATACTCGTGTTAACTGAGCTTTTTAGCTGTTAGTTCCTAAATGTGTAATGGGGGAGTCTGGTTGTGCTGTTACAAATTCTTTTGGGCGATCATTTATGCTGGCCTGTAATCTTGTTTTTCTTGCTTAGAATTCCGTTCCAAGAGCTTTTAAATTCTATTCACTGAAAATCCTTTATGGTATTTAAATTGAAGGTGGAATATCTCAGAAAATGATCCACTTCACAGGTCTTCTGGAACTTGATTATTAAGTACATAGATTATACCGTGGCATGGTTACTACTGTTGGTTTATATGGTTCTTCACTCCTGAGGTAATATTGTTAATATTTGATTAATACAAAGTAACTCGATGCAGATCCCACCTTTATCAAGTATATCATAGTTGTCTTAATGCGTATAACTTTCGTAAGAACTTTATATTTTAGAAAATCAAAGAAACGCTTTAATTCAGCGGTCCACATAAAAATTTATGCGGAGCGGCGGATGAATTTCGATTCCCAATGATGGCCGAGTCAATTTTTCTCTATAATCAGACAATGGTGTTTTGTAAAGGTCTGATAACTTTGATATCTGTCTCGTCATTGTTCAATTCTTCTATTGTTATCGTGTGTTCCAGGAAAACTGAGTAGTATTTTGGGTTTTTTACGTCGAAAACTCCCCACGCCATTATTGGGTAGGCTTATATGTTATTTCTGACTCTCTGCAATGGACGAGTAGCAAGCATGTAAAAATTCAAGCTTTTGATCCAGATTGGACGCCAATAGTAAGAGTAATTATCAGGATCAATTCTGTGAAGCCATCTCAACGCTGTCAACAGATATACCTTTATTGGGTATCATTTCTGTAAATGTCATCAGCTTGCACTGCTTATCTAAGAAATTTTTTAAAGGCAATCGCGGTGGATTCACTTTTGCCGATGTATGCCACTGACTTAATGATAGATTGCCATATAAGGTAATATTTTTAGGTGTGATTTTGTTGTAGGGTAATGGGGTAATATTCAATATACTGTCACGTTGCTTATTATTTGTGACGCGCACTGTGCCCAGCAAACTATTATTATTCTTCTATAATGTATGTCATTAATATCATTTGCTAATATATGCTAGTGCACACTGGTTATCTGCCTTGTAATGAAACAGATTTTATTGTATAAATATTTGGATTTGTGTTTCTGGTCACACTGAATACAAAATTGTTACATAATGTTAGGGATAATTCCGCCTCTGCCTTACGACGTAATTTATATTATATTTTTATTTGGAGTTTTCATTTGTTTCTAATAGATTGAGGGAGTTATTTGTTTAGATGTTGATGTTGATTATACCTGTTTGGTTCAGAAACAGGTTTGACTATATGTGACTTCTAAGTATTATTGCTTTTGAGTTGCAGTTACCGTTGGATTGTTTTATGTGTAGGGTATTAAGGAAATATTAAGGGTTCTCTTTTTCTTGTTTTATCATGATATTAATTCGTCAGATGGTTGATCCATGGACAGTCTTTTTACCATTTTTAATCTAAGCATGAAGGTCATATTAGGAGGGGGGCTTTTGTTTAGATCTGATGTTGGGAAAAGCTGAATCAACAGTTCATTCTGCAAATGAGTCTAAAATTACCTTTGCAAATTGTATTGGGAGTCATTTTATGTACAGAAGAGAATATAGCAGGGATCTAAGTACCACAGACCTGGGGGATATCAGAGAGAATGTAGAATATCTGGTTTTTACTTTCAACTAATACACTATCTTGCTGGAGAGCTGTGATTTAAGAGAAATAGGAATGGACGCCAAATTTGTAACCCTAAATTAACTTATTACACATATCTTTCATAGTTCTCCAAAGATTTGTTTTTATATTTGTGATAGGTCCACCTTATCAATGCCTTACAGAATCAGTGCTATATGACATTCAGTTTGTTGTGCTCACTTTCAAGATTAGATCATAGATATCTGAGGAGAAGCTTACTAGCGGGACTTCTCAACTGTAATCCGTTTGAACTGAGCCTGTATGATTAGGTGGCTAAGAAGTTGGTTTATCATAAAAGGACTAATATTGGACACTAAGATGTGCTCCATCAATTTGGACGCTATGCATGTGAGGGAGATTGGTCTGTAATTGCTGGGTTTGCATTTTGGGCCTTTTTTGTAAACTGGGGCAATTATTGCATGCTTCCAGTCTTCTGGGACAATACTGGTCGGGGACCACCAAAACCGGACAACCATCAAACCCGGACGGCCCAGAAAATGCTTAATTTAGTATTTTCTTTGTTCAGTGGTTGTCAGTTACTTTTTTATCAACAATAAATGCATGTTTCTTCTAAAATTTAGTAAATAAATTTATTTCAACCCCCGTAAATGGTAATATTTAAATGTCTATTTCAAGAATGTTGACGTTGAAATTTGGGGGTCAAGAAAGCAATGCCTGACGTCATATACCAGCTTTAATCATTTGCAGAGTAAACAATAGAATATCCAAAACTTCAGCATTTGTTGCCGACATATTGTATATCATGTTAAAAATCAAAAATCAAAACACCCAACCTTTTATCTGAATTAAATCACGTTATGTACATATCCGTCCGGACACATGGTACTGTAGTGTAGACAATTTATGTAATTTTGATACCCTCTTGTCGAGCCTCATATATAAGTGTCAAGACATTCAGGGATAAACAAACTAGTTTGTTAGTTAGGAGAAGAACCTAACTGAACTGTGTCAAATTTTTAGGTCTCTAGGTTAAAAATTATGAAATCTGTACGGAAAAATGTTCAAAAAGTGTCCGGTTGATGGTCCCCGACCAGTACCTGTTTTAAGTGAGTTCTGGAAGATGTGGGTCAGTATGGGAGTAACCTCTTGATGGAGCTCTTTTAATAACCTAGGGGATATTTGGTCAGGACCAGAAGCTTTATATGGGTTTAGGTCTTTTAAAAGTTTCTTCACACCATCTTCCGATATAGATACTTCTGGCATAGATGGGTGGTGTATTGGAATAAACTTCTGTTTGCAAGCCTGGGATAAGCTTAGGGGCTGAGGCTGAGAGAAGACAGACTCAAACTGGGAGTTAAGGATATCTGCTTTTACCACTGGATCAGTAAATGTTTGACCTTCTGATTTGAGGGGTGCCACAACCCCGGCTTTCAGTTTTATTACTTTTAACATATTGGTTACGACGAATTTGGGACGAATCAATTTATCATTTCCCCAACCATATCTGGTATTAGTTATAGGAAGTGGCTAGCCGTACGGGCCCGTACGGCTAGCCAAAAGTTCTAGCCGTACGTGAGTCACGTACGACTAGCCAGGACTCGCTGCATTGTCTAGCCGTACGGCACTTTTCAAAATTATATAGAAGTCGATCATGCATGTGTTATTTTGTGCCTCATGATTATGATTTGTTGTTTTATTTGACTGAAAGATGATTTTTGGTTAATTAAGCACATGGATCGAATAAATAATGATCGGAGTGGAATAAATAAATAAATAAATAAATTGTATAATTTTCAAATACAGTAGATAAATATCGAACATAAAAGCACAATCAATTAATAAGCCTTAAATAAAGCCTACCCAGGGACTGACAATAGAATTTTAAAATGCGTTTCACGGAACATGCAAACTTTCCTTAATAATGGACAAACTTCTATACCGTCGGTAATTGACGCAAATATCAGAGCCTAACAATAATTATTTTCTTTCTTTTTTTTTTTCATTTTAAAGGTGTCGAAAATTAAACTCTATGAAACAAAAAAGGATTATTATCAAAATTTTGTAAACTATTTCAATTGATGTTATTTAACTGCGACCTAACGCTATTTTTTCTCGATGTCTTGAGATGATAAAGATCGATATTCGTACTTTTTTTACTCAATACTGTAGCCAACAAGGCGATTAATCTCTATTTAAAGTAAATATACGAAGACAATTACTATTTCTTGGTTAAAATCCTCGCTTAAAGTCATGAAATAACATATGTATTTTCGATTTCTATATAAATTTGAAAAGTGCCGTACGGCTAGACAATGCAGCGAGTCCTGGCTAGTCGTACGTGACTCACGTACGGCTAGAACTTTTGGATAAGATATACAAGTAGGCCTATAAGTTATAAATAACAAATAATTACATTTTTCACATTTTTGTTCAAGAACAAGGGTTTTTGCCAATTTTGGGGCCGAAAGGTCTAAGACCGAAACGTTTAGGATCTGAAATGCCCTGTTACCTGTACTCCTTAACTGAGGAAGAAAAAAGCAATTAAATGTGATTGATGATTGTCTCTTACAGTAATACTAAGGCAAAACAATAAACTATAAAAAGGCATCTTCGAAAAACAGAAAAATAATATATTACACTTTCTTTGTCAACTATGGACCCGTAAAAATCCAAGATATCCGAATAGAGAAACCGGCTTACTAATTGAAGGTCTCCTGCCGGGGTTTGCCTAAAATACGAAAGTGAGATTTCTGACGAAATTGAGCGAAAGTGACTTTTAGAATTTGAATTGTACCGTTTTAATAGAAATTTACAGTAAAAGTGCTGTTTGTAGACGTATATTATTAGCAACTCATTATATAAATTATAATAAATAACCATGCATATTGGCCAAATTTATTCGCCTAATTTCTATATGAGTATTCTTCCTTTCTCTTGCATACAAAAATAAGAAAGTGACTTGTAAAATATCAAATATAGAGTTTGAATTGAAAATGTACTTAAATTGCAGTTTATAAACGTATATTTTCAATATTTTCAGAAAACAATAATTTGTTTGTCTCCATAAATATATGCGATGGAAAGAGAATATATCTATATATAAGACATGGAAGCTAAGTACTGTCAAATTGTCAATGTCTATTAGAATACTAATTATAATAAGTATGTCTCTGTATTTTTCTAGCAGACAGACGGCTATTCTATTTTGCCTTAATAAAGGAACATGGAAAAACGTGCGGCGTAGTAACATATAAGTAAACATTCTTTTTGAGTTCACCGGTAGAGAAATATTACAATTTAAAAAAAAGTATAAGCTAAATTCAAACTAAATTTCATTTTACGTTACAAACTGCTATGCTATGTAAAATCATGGATTTATATGTAATATAAATCCGTGGTAAAAATTATATCCATTTTAATCGGATGAGCATTGGAAATACTTAAAATTGAAAGGTGGCATTTTTAAACTGAATGTGTGACTTTATATTACTTCCATACACTTAATTAAGCCAGTAGGTATTTTTTAACATTTTTTATAATTTTAAATTAAAACTTAAAAAAATAAACGTGTGTCATATCAACAACTTAGATCACATAAATACACCTAAAATATTTCAACAAGAAACCTTTTAGAAAAAAATACATCTTAATTATAAAATGTACTGTTCTTGGATAACTAAAACGATACATAACCAGCTACCAATAACCAAAACACCAAGAATTAAACAATAAATTCAATAATATAATAATTAAATACATTATGCGTACCACATGCATTATATAAGCAAGCTGTATGCAAAAAAAAGGTTGATGCTTTATTGTACTTCTACATAGGGAATTTTCCCGATGCCATGCACCGTAAGTGTGCTTACAACCTAAACCCATGACTATTGAACGGTTACTTGATTTGATTACTGTGGGACGGGTGTGTATGTGGGGTGAAGGGGGGTGGGGGTGCAGGTTAAAATTCATACACATCTAAAAGTTGAAGGTATCAAATATATGTTTCATTTCATTTAATTAGATAAAAAAATGCATGCTAAAGTCATATGTTTATTTGAAAAATCGCATTCAAGTTTTTTGCAAGGCCGCATATTGATAGCACAATTGTATTTTTCAATTGCCATAGCGACGGACGGAGAACGTTAACGTCACGCGTATTGTTCTATTCCAATGACATGTATTATCTTTAAGATTACAGCTAGTCTTTCATATTTCAACATTCTATAATAATTATAGATGTTGAAATATGATTTTTTTTTCAAAACGTATATATCAAGTTTTTTTATATTTATATGATCAGTACATGTGTTAGGATTGACAAATTTGCATTTTATTTGGATTTTAAAGGCGTTTTGAGCTCCAAACCCCAAGTGTCAGTGCTTGTGTCGAATATCTTTTATCCTATTAGATGTTTCTAAGGGAGGCTGTGTGCACAGTTGACGAATATTAAGAAATTGCCGTTTTCCGACACCTTAATGTCTAGACATTTTTGCATAAATAAAAGTTGCAATCGCAAACCGTTTAAAAAATTATTACACAATAACACAATATTCAAACGGCGTCAAATCGATCTGAACATGACATTTTTCGGGTTTTACATTAACCTTCGGCAAATATTGGTCATGATCTCTTATGCGTGTCCATGGCGAAGATATTTCAAAGATTAAAATGTGCAAAGATTTTTTTTGTGATTTTTTATGTTCAACTGTATCAAACAATTGAAACTGACCTCGAAAAAATCAAGGTCACCTCCTTTGACCCAATGTCATGATGATATTTAATGACTCAGAATAAATTACAGCAAATCAATGTGCATGAAAGTATTTAAGTAAATAAAAAACTTAATATCATGATCATAGATAATATATATTACTTCAATGTTTCTTTAGTTTGTATAAGATTACCCCCACCCACCATTTGCACAATGTTAATATAAATAGTTCAATGTATGCATTCAATATTGATGGTATGTATTAAATTAAAAAAAAACTTGACATTTTTCACATGTACATAAACCATTATGTATATTCTGTTTAAAGTCATGTAACGTACGAGTACGTCTTTCAGTTAAATGGTGTAATAACTTGTTGATCTACAGCTATGTAGAAGATTAGTATTACCCCACCCACTTAAGTTTAGGTAAAAGTAGTTTCTTTAAAAAATTTTGATTACCCTATGCCATTATAGGGATAGATTCAGCTACATTTCAATACATATTACATGTATATACGAAACTGATTGGACATTTGTATGTGTGTATTATTTTGAGTTCAAATTAGGAAAATAAATACGAAGATACCCATGCATATATGTCAACTTAGATTTTTCTAGACTTTTGATTTGTTATACACTCAAAACACTCAAAACATTTTCTGTTGCAATTTGTTTGAGGTTTGGCTATATAAATTATGACTGGACTATAATAGGACAGGGAGCCAGATTTCGTTAAAAAAAATGTTGCGATATTTAACTGCAGAGGATTTTACGTCATTTAGCGGTGCTTTAAGAGGTAATGTATAATATTTTGTGCTAAGTTCACTTTAACAGTATTGTTGTTTAAGTAATAGCCACCAAATAACTGTACCGGATATGTTGTTGACCGTGGCACCGACTTTTAAAAGCGATATTCAACATTTTTACAGTCATGGCAATAGTGAAATACTGGTCACTGATATTTTAATACGACGATGATCATGGAATCTTCAATTTGGCACTTTCATTCCTTATGGGCTAAATATTGTTCTTCACTCTACATAATGTTCTTGTGCCTTTGTAAAGTTTCATTTCAAATACAACTATTAGCATTATAATCATTTTGATTAATTACCTTGTTATTTTTTAAATGTTTTTCCTATTTATAATCTAATGGTCACGTTTATGTAATAAAATTGAATTTCATCCCAATCTTTATTTAAAGAAAGGTTTTGATGGAATTCGAGTTGAACATGTTCTGAAAACTGTAATAACTAAAAATTCTGTATATGTTGTAAAAAGATCTCTAAAATAACACAACCAGCTTGGACCAAATTGTGTCAGCCTTAAAAAACCAGTACAGAGTTAGTCCTGGGTGTACATCGATCTTTGCAGACTGACCAGGCTATGTACTAAGAAAAGCAAAGCACATACACAATTTCAGCATGAAAGTGGAAAGAAATTCAAACGGCTCTTAAGAGCGCATTTCAATGGTTGGATACTACGTCATCACGCACGTAGAAAAATCACATGGACGCGAAGTTAGAATGCATGTATGTTTTAAATTTATTCTAAGAAATCGTTAGAATATCCAAAAATATGATGTTTCGCATCAAAGATTGGTTTTAGAACTTGATACAACAGTTTATAAGTTTTAAATTTAACTGTCTGGTTTAAGCCTGAAAACGGGATCAAGTTTGTTTTGGAGTCCGAATTGGAGCATTTTGCATAAACAAATCTTTATCCCGTTTTCAGAACTAAACTAGGCAGTAAAACTTACATCAAATAGGTCTAGATCTACTAAAGCCAATCATTGGTGCGCTACATTATATTTTGATATTCTAACGATTTCTTATAATACAACCACATTTTACCATCGAGTCGACGGGTTTTCCAAAAAAAATAAAATAAAATAAATAAAAAAAACATAAAAGAAAAAAAAGGTCCCCTTAGGGGTATTTTGCAAGGTGCACGATGACGTAATATCCTACCATTACATTTTGCCTTAACTACAAAAAAAATTATATCATCATTTCAACTATTGAAATCGTTACCAATAGGATCAGGATGAGTGTATCAAATAAAGCATTGAACCTAAATAGCCCACCACTTAAATATTGTGACGTTTGTTTGAATCGATCAATAAGATATGTATTGGAAATAGCTTGCTAATTGCCTGAAACAAAGACATTTGTGAAATATCGACTACAACACTGTATGAATATATAGCAACAATAATGCGTCATGATTGTTAAAGGAGAGCACGATCTCTGGCTTTGATTATGATGTAGCCAAATTAAAAGCTATATGCTGTATCTGCCCCTTTGTCTGACATTATGGTAGTCCAAACAGGCACAGCTATGTGCTGAATCTGCCCCTGCGTCTGACATTATGGTTGTCCAAAAAGCCACAGCAATATGCTGTATCTGCCCCTGTGTCTGACATTATAGTAGTCCAAACAGCCACAGCTATATGCTGTATCTGCCCCTGTGTCTGACATTATAGTAGTCCAAACAGCCACAGCTATATGCTGTATCTGCCCCTGTGTCTGTCATTATAGAAGTCCAAACAGCCACAGCTATATGCTGTATCTGCCCTGTGTCTGACATTATAGTAGTCCAAACAGCCACAGCTATATGCTGTATCTGCCCCTGTGTCTGACATTAAAGTAGACCAAACAGCCACAGCTATATGCTGTATCTGCCACTGTGTCTGACATTATAGTAGTCCAAACAGCCACAGCTATATGCTGTATCTGCCCTGTGTCTGACATTATAGTAGTCCAAATAGTCACAGCTATATGCTATAAAAACCCCTGTGTCTGTCGCTATGGTAGTCCACAGCTATGTGTTTTATATTGACATGGTTGACATGGTTGTCCAAATAGTCAGCTATATGTACTTGGAACGAATATTTAGTTACTTTTCTTCCCTTTATTATGAAGATGTAAATAATACTGCAATGTTTTTCAGTTAAGATGTAATTGTTTTTTTTTTTTTTTTGTTTTTTTTTTCTTTTTTTTTTTTTTAGTTTTTTATTGTCTCTTATAAAAATCAAAATTGGGAATGTGCTTGATGATCGTTTTATATATTTCTTTAATAGTGTAAACATTGATGGAATTGTATTTATATAATTAGTAACCTGAGATAATTTTGACGTAGGGAAATCACAAGTACATGTCTCTCACACTTCCTCGGCAATATAAGCGTTCGTCATCATTCCTATTTTGACTGACAGAGTATAATGTATGTAGATTATCACTATGTTTGAATGTGATAATATTCCTAACGTACAAGTATACCCTTGAATATAACAGAAGCTGCATTACAAACGAAAACGGCGCGTTGATATTATAAAACAATGGGGAAGATATTAATGTGCTTTGTGATGACATTTGTTATTAAAAGGTATGTTTATTTTCACGATTTTTTTAAAGCGAAAAACTGTTGTTGCTTTTTTTTCTCTTTCCTTTGTAACCTCCATTAGTCGGACATTATTAAAAAATTGCCAATCTATTCTTAGAAATGATTGTTCAATGAATATGTTTTACCTTTCTTACTAAAACCAGTAAATTGTGCATAACCATTTTTACAGGAACGCGAAATGTCCAGAATATTATTAGTTATAATTTTTTTGTTGTTGACAAGTTATACACACGGTTGTTTTGAAATATAACTCGAGACGCAAGACAGGGCTGTATTGCAAACGATCGTTAATATACGGTCATATAACCTGTCAGAAAATATCATTAATAAATTTATAATACAGCAAGCTTCTTTTTTTATAGAAGAAGTGTGATTTCTTCATAAATCGACCGCAGGCGTGATAGAACTATATAATTATCAAATGAAATGCGGCGTTACAAACATATATTTGAAATCTTGTATTATTATGTTTTTTTATACAAGTTCTGTATACTTTTGACATTTTCAAAGCGCCTATTGATATTATGATAAAAAAATGTGTTTTTTTAGAAATTAACTGTAAATTGTAAACATTGTTAGCATAATTTGAACCTTGTATATCTTTGTCATGAAGAAAAGATAAAATAATGTTCATGTAAAATAAAAATATTCTAATAACAATAAAACAAAACAACTACTCTGAGATGATATTCATTTACTCGAATAATTTAACGCAAAGTTTTTCAAAATAGCTTATTTATCATAAAAGCAATTTCAACAAAAGTCATATCGGGACATTTTTATTTTCATTTCATGGACAATATTTACTGAATACATGTGTATTTTGAAATAAATATTCAAAATCATTAAGATATTTAATTAGAGCTGAAATATGTACAAGTATTTTGTAGAAAAGCACAATGCCCTGTATACTATTCATATCAAAACTTAAATATATGCAGTATGCCGTATCATATAATTTACGGGTGTATTTGCATATATAGGTAATAATCGCAAAAAAATGCGTGTTTCGATTTGTGAAAAATCTTCTTATTTACGAGCAAATACCGACTCTTTCCCTCATGTGAGTAATAGATTGGTCACTTACTGCCATTTTAGATATCAGTTGCACGGTCACTCGTTTATAAGATTTGATGATATACCATTGTGCAGTCAGATATTACCTATGTTAATATATGTATGTATAATCCCCTTTTATATTGGTTACAGTTTTAACAAATGTACTGAATGTCAATGTTTTCATCTTCAGGTTCGTAGACGGGAGGTATGTATCTATACAGAAACAGCAAGTCCCAAATTTACAGAGCGAGACAGAGGTTATCACAGAGAAAAATGCAGGTCACATGATCCCGATGCAAAATAAGCAAGGCAATTTCGTCATTCTAGATGAAAATGCAGAGAATAGTACCAACTTACACAGCGGATATGAAGATAGCGATGGTAAAATTGTCGGACTAATGACATTGACAGTTCAACACATTCAACGGTAACTTCGTTTATGGTTATGGAACGCAGAGAGCCACCTAAGCGTTTCCAGGCGAAAAAAGTTGCACCATCCACACTACGTGGCCAGGACACAGAAAGCCCCAAAGAGAAGAAGCAACATGATATATCGGATGATTCATTCATAGAGAAGCGATTTGATGGCTATAAAAGGAATATGGCTCTGGTCAACATAAAGGCCTGGATGTCCAGAAGATACGGCTATAGATATTTTGATCCTCTTGCAAGCAGTATTCTAAAAAAATAATCACGAAGAATAACCGCGCAATCCAGTTTGTTCTTATTTTGTTGTTGTTGCTTTTGTTTTTATTTTATATTGCGTATGAATGCATGTTTTGTAAATATGTAAATATACGCCAAAGCGCACGGACGTTTCCAGAGCCAACAGATTTCTTTGGGATGCAACATCTTTCACGTCTCCTAGCAACAGCCTTAAGCAGTATTCAATATACGAAACAAATATAGTATTGGAATCAAATGTCCCGAAAGACCAGAAAAAAATTACAAAATTGAAGTAGAGTACACGGTAACTTTAAACTGCAATGAAAACAAAGTTTAATAACGAAAATTGCAAATACAATTATATAAATGTAAATGGATGCTTGCTCGTATTGTTTGTAAGCACGTTGTATCTTTATTGTACAGTGGCTAACACGCACATCAAGTGTACATTGAAATACAACTAGAATCTATATGAGCTCCGTGGCGCCGACAAATGAAGGGACAAGTAATGTCACTCTAATTTTGACAGATTTGATGTTTTTGAACATGAAACAACTGTTAGATAACTTCATAACTGTAAAGTATATGTGACCAAAATTGATCTCTGCATTTACTTTAACATTTTGTGGAATTGAATTAAGAAGAAAATGATATTAGAACGCAATAATGGAGTCTTCGACCATAAGTCGAGTTGGAGGATCAAAATGTATTCATTGGTTTAAACATACTTATTTGATATACAATGTATATACATTTTGCATGATGAACAGTATTAACACGATTTTGAATTGGGTAGAAAGCTATGAAAACTTATTAGAGTCCTCTCTATAACCTTTATGAAAAGTAAAAGGTCGAACTAATAAAGACTTTGTACATTTATTACACTTACAAGTTAAATGCTACAATCAAAAGCACCACTACGATCGATTGTCGCATATACATTAATTACATGTATTTTTCTCATGTATAGACCGGGGTAATATTTAAAAGCAATACCACATACAGATAAGGCACTGAGAAAACAAAGTTATTTGTCCCATTGAATTGAATTGATTAAACATAACATGACTCAAAGAGTTTTTATTGTGGCAAGATATATGTACTTATATTGATAATAAAGATGTGAAGTAAGTTTTGTTGTTATATTATTCTTATTAAGATAAAGCCGCTCTCATAGCTCAGTAGGAGGAACATCGAATTTGAGTCAGGCATAAGAGTATTAACATGTGTTAATCTGAACGGCCGAGCGTCTCATCATTTTATAACGGCACTAATCGAAGCACTCAAGTTTTTAATGTGTTAATGGAACATACGCAATACAATCCAAACTATCCATTAATCTTTGTAGATTACTTTGTTCCGACAAAAATATTTTTCCACCAAAAAAAATTTCGTTAATGATATTTCATGTAATTTAAAGTAAGAAATTCTACCGTAATTAAATACTTGAATATTTTATTTAAATAAAGAGTATATCTTTAAGAAAAAAACTTACGACAACTGTTTATTTCATGAAGTACGAATATCTCTTTTTCCGGAAAGTACAAAAACGTCGCAAGGTAAATTTGAGTTTTTCAAAAAATGTACTGTGAAAATCTGTCAAATTATCAAGAGTATAAAAAAGGTCATTTAAAAGTTATTACGAACATAGAAAGTGTTTTCTAGTATCTACTTGTACCTATGTAACAGTACAAAATATAAGTCACGTAGTACACTTAAACCAACAGTAGAGTAGAATAACTCCCATTGGCCTATGGGAAATAAACATTATAAAAATATGGAAGGGTTATAATGTCAATTATGTAATAGTATGTAATACAAGGGTAATAATATGTTATCTTGAACACCTTGCTGTTTCAATTGAAGTTGTTGATATTAAGTCGTTTAATGATACTTTATGCAGGGGACATATGTAATCGCTTTTGGATCATTGAATTGTTAGTCACGCATACACGTATTTTCTTATATCTGTTATTCAAAACAAAACACGTTAAATGTACTTACCACGTCATGCCAAAAGTACTGTTTTCCTTGTGACATAACTTGAATTCACATTAATTCAAGCCTTTACGAATGAGAATGGCAAGATAAATTTGCCAAAAGATTTGGTATTGACGGTCTTTAATTTAGGAGTTAGTGCTTTAAAAATTACAATGAAAACGTTCGTACACCTTTACCGAGATACTCTTTAGAAAGGTGTATCCATGCAAGTGACGCATTTCGGCACATTTAAATGCAAGAGATGATTAAGTTCTAGACAATGCTTGTACACGATGAATCGAATGCATCATTCAGTGTCTTTCAAATTAAAAGACCCTGAATAAATGCGTAAATTTAGAAATGTTCCAGTTAAATACTTATAAGATCAACCATTTTATCGGTTATTTATTAAATAAACTATTCTGAACTGATGATTAGATTACATTAAATTGTAATGAAGTTGTTGACTACTGATTATATGTATGCTTTCGTTATTGCCTTTTTGCGCTACGCAGAATACGCATGCTCGAAATGCTATGCTACTTCCGTTGGGATTATCGTTGTGTAAAAAGGTCTATACACAATGCATTATGCTGGCAGTATTTTTAGTTCAACTACTAGATGGTATGAGAGCTATTGTACTCACACAGACTCACAAAGGCGTCGGTGACGGTGAAAAAGTTACGCTTTGATCTACTGTAGGGAATGGGTTAAAACTTTACATTTATTTATGAGCACAATAGGAGGTCACTGTCCAAGGTCCATAAATCTTATGTGGATTTTGATAGAATTATTGCCCCTTTTGATCTTAAGAAAATCTACATTATCCAGAAAGGAGATGAGAATAGTCGAGCAAGCCGTCCAATCACAGTTCTTGTTATTGGTCAAGTCATTAATGAAAGGTTCTCATATCAAAAATCATACTCAAATGAGAAAAATCAGATACATTATGTCCCCTAAAATCATATTTTTCCCCAATTTTCACTTCCGTGATAAGAGAAGAACCTTTCTATAATATTTAAGAGAAATGTTTTATGATGTTTTGTGTTTGCGTTTCTATATAGTTTTTAGAAGGCCACATTTAAAATTAAGATATAATATTTGTGTTAACTTCTTTAGATTAAGATATTATTATTATTATTATTATTTTTATTATTAAAATGTATTATTATTATTTATCATTATCATTATCATCAGTAGCAGTAGCAGCAGTATTATTATTATTATTATTATTATTATTATTATTATGTTGTTGATGATAATGATGATGATGTTAAAATTTCGGGTTCCAAGCTTTAAAAAAGTGATTATATGGACAAATGTTTATGGTCGCCAACCAGTACAGGAAATATAATTGACCATTATTCCACACTGCGTTGACATTTATCCATTTCTTCTAGAGATCATTTAAACAAAAAGGAAAACAACAAATGCAATTCTATGATATTGAAAAAACAGCAACAGTTACTGAATGTTCGTGTTTGTGTGGCTTGTTTGTTTATGATATTGAAAACAATAAGATGTATGGGAAACAGATACCATGTTCTAGATATATTTTTATCTTGCAAATCACGTTGTCATCCAGTGTTACCGGTAGGATTGATTTAATTTACAACACATTTGAAAACTGTGGCAAACTTTTACATTAAGCGCAATAATTGGCACATCATGCATTTATCATTATGGATTTTGAATGATAAATGTGAAGATAAATCAATATTTTATATTCTGACTAATGAACTTGATAATAAACTGTTGTCATTCAAACTGTTTTAAAGCTGAATTCCAAAGAAAATAACATGAGGAAAATTGTCTGTTATATTAAAAGAAAACCCCATGATCAAATGTACATCCGTGCATTATATCAAATACGAACGGGCATCTGAGTTGTACCCGATAGCTTTCTCACATGAAAAGTCCAAAGTCCCTTACGGGCAAGTGGTTTAATGTCATTTACCTTAACCACGCGATCCGGACGCTCATTTGTATGTATGTAAAATGTACATTTCACCAATAAAGTTCCAATAATGCACATTATACATGCAATTCTTCTAATGAACAAAATGAACTTAATCTTAGAAACATGTAAAAACAAGAACACCGCAAGCGGTGTAAATGCTCGTCTTTTTTCCATTGAAATCATCCTACCCAATAAAACTATTTTGATAAAATTCTTAGTTGAAAAGGGGAATAATTCATAAAATATTGCTTTCAGGATAAGGTCACTTGTCTTACAAGTGTAAGCTTGTATTCAAAATGATCTTGATACCTTTAAAAACGTTTGAATAATGGGCAACATTTAAGTTTTTGAACGACGATGACAACGGCGACGTCGCATCGGTCATATAGAAACAACTAAATTAACATACGTGTTATGCTATAAATAACTTGTGTATAATAATCACATCACACCGGTGACAATTTTCTTTTGTTCTCATACATGCACTTCATACTTATCAAAAACAACTTGAAATTGTTAATTTCACCAAATAATTTCTCACAAATAATGGATGGTTAACGCTGTTATGTTTTACTTGTAACGCCATTTTTATTGAAGTACAATGTGATCCATATAGGGTTGGTCCCTCGTGCAAAAAATTATTTAGGATCACAATCTTTAGGACTGAGAGTACAAAAATGTTTTGAGTCTATGTATTCAGGTTTGTTAGCAACGTCTTTGAATGACCTTGAAATAAACTTCGTAAACAAGGAAATATTGCGCCATTTCTGTAGGAATATAAATTGCTCTCATCCCGACGTAACTGAGCGGCCAAAATTCCCGATGGATTTTCGGATAAAACGAGTACATCGCACAATTTATAGACTTGAATGTTTAACAGCTGATGTAAAAGCCTTTTATTACGCTTTCCAATGTCACTAAATTGTTCATAAATACTCTTGATGCTGATCTTAACCAGTTGCTTACCAAGTCTAGGGATAGATGCCTTGAGTTGTGAGTACAAATCAGAAACTCCGTTAATGTAAACTTTTGATTTGTTATTAAACATTTTCTCATTGAAGTCAAGGAACGTCTGAAGTTCATAATCATCGCCTTCATTTCCACTAAAGCAAACCAATTTCTCATCTTTTACCTGTCTTTTTAACTCGACTTTGATTATCTGTGCAACTTCCGGTACTCGAAAGAGCCCATTATGTACCAGACGGACAATGTCGGATGAATGAGTTAGAAATAGCCATGGCATCTTCTCGGCTGCTTTTGGATGTCTTCTCAAGTCAAGGATCCAGTCTTCATTCCCGTAATGATAAATAATATCTTCTTTAAAAGCGGACTCGAAATCCAACTTATTTAGGTCTCTTTCGACCAAGAATAACTCAGTTTTTCTCCGGTGTTTGCTACGGGAATGCGGAACCATTAACTTATTTCGCCGATTTTTCAAACTGGTGGCGTTTCTTTTCCATTGTAACGTATTCTGGTTGTAATAACTGTAAAATTGAGAGTTATTGTTTGGGTATACTGAAAACTTTCTCTCTGACAAAACAGCGAGAAGGAACGCCGAAGTTAGACCATAGCCATATATGCTATTGATACATGCCTCATCACAAATATATATAAAACTTTTTGAGGAATCATATGTGTAATTAAAAAACAAGCGATTGAATGTTTCCCTCAAGCTGTTTTCCATTTGTTCTTGCTGTGATATCACTTGTTCAATTCCTGTCGGTAATACAGTCTCAGCACGTGCTAAATTCGAATCACGTGCTAGAATTGATGATAACAACAAAAACATTGCTGAAAGCGTCCCAAAAAACGGCAATACCTGGAAATATTGGAAAAAACTGGAAAATAATAATAATAATAATAATAATAATAATATAATAATAATAATAATAACAACAACAACAACAATAATGATGATGATCTATATTTCAAGAAGGTAATATATAAATGCATAAAGTTAATGAAAACAAAAATACATCTTATTTTCTTTATATGGACTTCAAAGAAATAGAAAAAGAAAAGCAATTTTAACAATTATTATTATAACAATAATAGTAAAAGAGAGAATAAAAACTCTAATAACTCTAAAAAGCAACAACAATTACAAACAGCTATATACCAAATTTTCCATTCATCAATTTAATTGTTTAGTAGATAAATTGATAGATATTATATAAAAGATTCTTCGCCAGACGCATCATGTAATAGAATTTTCTATTCCATGACTAACATTTTACCTCGTTACTAATGGTGAAAGATAATATTTTTGGAAAAACAAAGAGAACATTTTTTGGATATTAATAAAACTGTGTTAGGATAAACCATATGATTTGTATACTTTATTACTTATATATGCTCATTTGAACGATTTTTAAGTTTTTATAAAAATACGCATGCCACTTTTACCACAGTAGTGGTGAAAATTAATATCTTTTATTTAAATGCTATTTACCTATAATAAACCTTAAAGATATAAAAATAAATTAGAAAACATGCGTCCTACAAATAATAGCGATTACTGAAGAAGAACAAATAAAAAACTTAATTTTTTTTAGATTAACTGTTGTTATTATAAAATTTCATTCTACAAACATTAATAATCTAGTGAATAAAGTGACAAAATGTATGATAACATTGATGCATTACCTTCATTATTTGGTATACCGTCTTCACAGTAAACACACCATTGACATATGCGGGCAATAACTACATAGATACCAGGAACGTAAAAATGAGTATTCCCGTGGGCATAACAATGTTAAATGTTTCAAATTAAAATGTCAATCAAACGTTGAGATGTACTATGATTTATAAAATTTTGAAATAGCCTTTCACTTGCTTAATGTGTCTATAGCAAATAAATAAATTAATAAATAAACAAACAAAAATCATAATAAGTTGATGAAAAAATAATAATATACATAATTGTTGCTATAGATAAGTTTTGAGAATAAGAAAAATGAATAACTTATATTAAAGTGATATTATGCCCATCCAAGGGTATATAGTGAGTTAACGGGTGAAGATCTAAATAAGTTTTAATTTTGCCAAAATTCCTTTCAATTTTATAATTAAGATCGCATTAACAGTATCCAAATGAATTTTTTGTAAAGATACATTATATTTTATCTATAACGCTTAGATTATAAAAAGAGTGGGGCAGTCTTTTTAAATTTTAGGTAGATTTATAATTTTATCCTAAACATTTTCCAATATCAACGGTTGGTTAAACACCATTTTTAAAGTCAATCTTTTGAAATATAAAGTCAATATAGCTCAACTTGACAATGAAAATATGAGCATAATGTCACTTTAAATAAAGATATCTGTCCCGCTTTTAATGAAAAGTGACGTTGCAAACGTGCAGTATTATAAAAGATTCCATATTTGTACGTTTAAAAATGTTACTGACTTCCAAACATAACTGACTTCCAAACATAGCTGTAATCAATGCTCTACTAGTAGGTCTACTAGATGTCTTTTATCTTTTTATGGATGATTCAAGGTCGACTTTAGACAATGTGTCTATAACGAATATTAATTTTTATTACCGAATGATAACACAATAATAAAAAACATTTATTGTTTAATGGAAATGATCCGTTATTATGTTGATGATTTCTATGTCATGCACCTATGAATCTCTTCAGTACATATGAAGCTCAGATGGAATTTTGACCGGCAATTCCTTTATTATGAGACCAATCTCAATAAATGTTTCAGTAAGTGTTTGCTTAAATGTTAAGCATCGTTTTGTTGTAAGATTTTGTAAAAACTCTGTATTTGGAGTACGTGTAGCGATATTTCTTCATAAGCGTGGATTGCATATTTTAGGCACACCGGAACCCATAAAGAATATGTCAATGAAGACTGCTTAAAAATCCAAACAAAAACGTGTGAATATAGAAAAAAGCCAGGAGGGTAGAATCACATTTCGATTTTATTTAAAAGCTTTGAATTTTATATAAATGTTTAAAATGTTAAAAACGTTGATTGACCTATTTTCTCCTTCACATGTAGAGTTATACTGCACATTTGGGTAAGCGGAAATTCACATACATTTTTTACCGATGCTCAATTTTGAAATTCATACCCACCCCGTCATAAATTTGTCGTACCATTACGATATAATGGAAATTTTCAAGTTCTTCAATTATGACATTTTGTATTTTCATTGCAATATACAGAAGAATATAGAAGATATAGAAGAAAAAGTGGATATAGTCACAAAAATCCGAGTAGCGTAGTGGTTATATAGAGAGTTCAGATTATGAAGATCTCAGATTATGGAAACGTTGGGTTTTTTTCGAGTTCAAATCTGATATTGTGCACAAGTTTTGAGTATGGTTTTTACTTTCAGAATATATTTCTATAGTGTGTCATGTAACTTTTCATGTTTACTTATATGATGTTCTGCACAACCTATGACAATTAGGGAAAATTAAATATATTTATATCTGCCATTGAACAGATTGAAAAGTGTTATCAATTTTATTCTATTTCAAATTCCATTCACCACATTTTTAACAATTTTGGCTCATTTGTATATATTTTCAAAATATGTTTCCTTCCATTGCTCATTGTCACCTGTTGTCTTATACTTAACCTGTCGAATGCGAATGTGTGAATAACTAAATGTTCTTAGATAGCATCGTGTGAATGAAATTCACGTGGAACTTAAATCCAGTTGTAAAAAAACACATCTAAAACCAAAAAAATAAAATGTCTTTTCCAGGATTCGAACCAGGGTCTCTACTTCCATAGAGCAAACACCCTACAACTACGCTATTATGATAAATGCATCAACCGTGAATTCTAATACAATAATGCAAGAAAAATATAATCAAGTCCCATTCTTACATGCTAATAAAATAAAGAATTAATTAATAGAAAATGATGAACAACATAAAGCGTAGAAGTAATTTTCTTGACGTCATTTGATTAATTGACGACATATCTGACTTTTGCTTTTTCTTACTTTTGTAATTATTTTCTTATTGTGATAAATAATTCCATTTTCTCTTCTTTGGAAGGTCATTTCATTTAACTTTGCGCACTTAGATCTGTATGTTTCCTTCTTGAAATAAAGGTGTTTTATTATTATTATTATATTATTATCATTGTTGTTGTTGTTGCATTGATACGTAAACAACTGTAAAATGAAATCCAAGGGCTACAAACTACAATATTGGTTGTCAATGGATGTTATTTAACATGGCAAACTATTTAGAAGGAACAATTTAATTTCTTGTCTTTAAACTAGAGACGTACGTGCCTGCACTTTTAGATGTTTATTACGTTAATAGTTATTTGCTTAGCAACTTTGTTTAAAGGTGATAATTCAAGTCATATTGACACCGGTAACGTCATACGTGTACTCACTTTCTGGTTCAAGACAATCTCTTGCTTTTATGTGAGGTAATTTTACTGTCAGAAACAATCTTCTTGAAAAGTGGGTCCTTAATATTGGTCTTCCTTTCTTTCCAGGAATTCCTAAAAGTTTTGATCAATGAAATGCATTAAGTCATTCATACAAATTCAAATCAATTTATTGACGTGCTTCGTGCAGAATTAGTTGTAGTATAAATGTATATTTATCACATAATGTCGCTCAATACTATAAACGGTATATATATAACGCATACTTAACATTGTGACGCTATTTACTGTATAATACGTGAATGGGTGACGTCATATTAAAATGGCAAGACATACGATTATTTGGCGGACTGACTAGTTTTATACTATTGCGTGACTTTCTCACACTTATTTTAGATAAATGTGGTGCGGGGATTTTGGTGGTCAGGTGCTGGTGAGGTTTCGTCTGTAATAATTATATTTAAAATCTCTGTACGCGATACAATTTTCTTTATTGTATAATACTCCGTTACCGTGCTCCAATATGGTGCTAATAGCAACGTGTTTGCTATGATATAAGATAACCCATAAAGTGCATTTTTTCTCTGTTATAATATAGTTTTTTGTGTGTGTGTTTTTTTTCATATTCACAACAACAATTCCAACCTGTTAAAGTAACATCTATATTAGAACATTAAAGTACATCGTAGAAAAATGTTAAACTTTACATGTTTACTGTTTGAATGCCAATATTTTTGTATAAAAACGTGCAAAGATAGACGTCATTTCGTGCAGAATAAACAAGAAAACAACATTACATTAAAAATAAGCAGAAATTAAAAATGTTAATGAATTTCATATCATTTCTGTAGAAAAAACTAAAGAAGGTAAATTTATCTAATGCACTGAACAATTAATCCAACGTCCTTATATCAAATCTTTCAATGAAGGTCTTAATAAAGTAATAATCAAAGCGGTTCTTCTGGCATCAATTAAGTTGACATAGTAAAGAAACCGGACGCTTGATGTGTACTTCTATAAAACTGTAAAAGAGATCATAGCGTACTTATAACGACATTCTAAATCCAATAATCCATACAAAATAAACATTCTAGAAAATACAGTATATAAAAATGGTAATATTTATCTATAAATTATTTGCAGTCTGGGCAAGATCTTTGATTTTTGTTATATTATAACCCTCAGGATGCTGTTAAGCTGTTAGATCGGTAGTCTCTAGCTAGACATAGCCTGCATATCCTTGCATCTGAGTTGGAACCAGTGCATGAGTGGGTTAAATTAGAATGTTTTGACAATAGTAAGTGATAAGTCTTCAGTTTATATATATAAGAGGAGAAGGAGGTTTCCGTGTTTGTAGGTGATAGTTAGATTCTAGTTTTGGTTATTTCTTCTCAGGGTACTACTGTTGACAGTCATTCTATTCGATCCTGACTGTATTCTATTCTGCTGTTCGTTGGTTGCAATTACAAAATGTAGAAGCTTTATGCCCTTCATGAGCAGTAAGGGCATGTCAAAAATAAGTCGCAGTGAGCTGATCAGGTGAGTCAGGGTACAGTGCCACAGGTACTGGTAATAATTCATGAAGTCACTCAATAGCATTGAGTGCTAGATTGGATCCTTGAAAGGTCTAATCTGGCAACCAGTGTTTCGAAACACGACGGGGAGGAGTGGTCATCGCCTTTATCAAAATATAGTGGTGATTGACCTGGTGCGATAACACAACTGATCAGATAACCTTATTGCATATGTGTGTCAAAGTATCTAGAGCACTCGAACATTTATGTAAGTTTCTTTTACCATTAAAATTTACTTTAAAGTGAATATAAAGATCTCGAATGTCCAATGAAATGGACGTTACAAACGCGCAGTTAAATCATTATGTAGACATGTATATAGAATGTTGTATATCGATGTAAACAGCTGTTTAATAGCCTCACCTGAAGCGACATTTATCAAGTCACGTCAAATAGAAAATAACGTCAAAAGCGGTGTACAATATACATGTTTGTATGGATTTACTTTTATAAAAGGTTTGTGTTATTCGCGCATCATGCAGGTATTAATCTTTTTATATCAGTTTAAGTATAAGGGTTGGGCGATCGCTAATGTCTCGGGCTATTTATTATTTCGAAATCATTTTTTTTCTCTGTACAAATGTATTTATCTTTTATTTCATCGATTATAATATATACAATTTATGCTAATCGTAACTACAACGTCGTAACTACAACGCAGGACGTACACTAGTCAAGTCACACGACTTATGCATTCAAGAATCAATCCGCTCGTTAATGCTGAAAACTAGCTTTCGTTATCGAGTACGGACCCAGGACATAACACGTACGAGCCTTGTCCTTTGTTTGACACAATAACCTTTTTATACTATTTAAATATTTTCGTTTGTATATGTTAAGTATTCGTTATTTGTTTATCAAACACAACATCATTATCATCAATAGAAAATCTACTTGTATATCAATATGAAAGAGCACGACCAGTTTTATATAGGTTCATTATTACTAATATTGTTTTTTTTCCGTAACATTTCAGCATGCATATCCAAAATAATCTGTAATGAGCATTTGCATGTCGCGACTGTCTTAACACCATGATTTGGAGAGATATTGAAGAACAATTAAAATCAATTCGTATGATTTGCCTTAAATCTTGTACATTTGGTTGGGGTACCATAAGAGACATTTGCACATTTTACATGTTTTACTGGTGGAGATTCTTGCTACGGTTCCCGGTCTTACATGATTTCAATGCATGAACGGGCACCTAAGTAGAACCACGTTGGTTGGAAAGTTTTCGAAAATGAAAGAATTCAAAGCCCTAGATTGGAGTCAGCCCATAACCTCAACTCATCGGAAGCCCAAATTCACCCATTATAAAAATATTTGTGTATTTAGTATTAACAGTCACAAACAGTAAAAAATGGCTACTACAGCAGACGTGGAGTACAACTACTTAGGAAAGACAGGTGTAAAAGTATCAAATATTTGCCTCGGTACAATGACGTTTGGAAAGCAAGAAGGAGGTCCATTTAATGTAAGATTTAAAATAAATATGAATATCTTATTAATGTATTTTTTATAAATAGCTTATTATCTGAAATTGACTTAATTTATTCCTCATAAAACGTCAATATCTTAATAAATAAAATTTATATACACAATGTACTGATATAGACACACTTTACATTCAATTGTTTGAAAATATATCAGACTGTTATATTTGACTGCATGTTTCAACACTTCCTGATTTAATAAAAAGATCCAATATATAGACAGGCGGACTGCTTTTAAAGTTTAAAGTAAATTGTATATGTATCAACCTGCTGAACAGAATGGAGAAAATCACTGAATTACTTCATCACTGTTAAACACTAAATTCTCTAGTTTTATGACACACCAACTCATTCTGACGAGAAGATGGCGCATACACTCATAAACCGTTTTGTGGATCTCGGGGGAAACTTTATTGATACTGCCAACGTTTACACTGGTGGGTCATCTGAAACTATTATTGGCAATTGGTTTCAAAGGTATGCAGCAGCATGTTTTAATATTATATGTATATATCATGTATAACATACTCATTAAGACAGAGCTTTATTGGAGTGTAACATTTATAATACTGCACGTTTGTAACGCCATTTTTCATTGGATAATCATGACGTTTATATAGTTTTATATACATGGCTGCTGTCGATTCATGAAGAAATCTTACTTTTTTCTCTAAATTGATGCTTGCTGTATTATAAATTCGTTATAAAGATTGTTGACAGGTTAACGGCTCTGGTTATATTTACAAATAGTCGTTTATATAGGGCCATATAATTTGTCAACGATCTTTATAAGTAATAAGATACTTAATGACTATCGTCATTAGATCCAAGTTTTAGTGTCTAACTTGCATGTGAATTCCCATAAAAGCGAGCAGCGCATATCCGAACTTCTACAAACTAAAAAATCGCACGGGAACAATATAATAAATGTTCAACATTGAGACGTAAGCAATGTCTATGGAGATCTATACTCTCTCTCTCTCATTATCTTGAATATTTACATACTTGGGCGTTATGGTCTGCCTAAACTAGGTGACAATTAAAGAATTTTCAAATTTTCATTTAACTTTTTCTATGTTCGCATATTGTGAAATAAATTTTATTCTTTATGCAGAACTTTTTCCTGACGGCTAAATTAAGTCAGTGCACTTTGCTTTTCATTTTAAATTCTCACTCTCAGCAACGTAACTTCTAAAAAATAAAAGGACAAATGATGCAACAGCTAAACAATTTCTTCAATTATAAATATACCATTATTATTCACAGTAAACAAAGCAACAGAAATGACGTAGTACTGGCAACAAAAGTGCGCTTCAATACGAAAGACAAAGAACCGAACAATCTTGGTTTAAGCAGACGACACATTACTCAGGCTCTAGAAGGAAGTCTTCAAAGACTGCAGACCGAATACATAGATTTGTATCAGGTAGGCGACATCTTGACATGTCAGCTGGATTGTGTTTGAAAGCTTCGATCAGCATATTCAAACATTATTCGTATCCGCTTCCCATTACTGTAGTCACGTGGAGAAACATAAGAAAACATCTATTAATCAATTAGGGTAACATATGTTTTCAAGTTAAATGCATTTATAAATGCTGTAGACTTTTGTCATGATTCAATAAATATCAAAACTTGAATACAACGAATGAAAATAGCAGCAATAACTATTTTCAACCTATATTGATTTGAAATAAAAAAATATGCACAATATTGGCGGATATAAAGTACATTAGATTTTTTTCGGATGTATATCCCAGAATCCTTCTTTATTTTAATAAGTATTTGAGGATACAAAACGTTTTTGGGATTCATTGGTAAAACATTGTAGTATTTTGGTGCTTAACTTTAATATTTTTACAATTTTTTTCAAGTATCAATAATGTAATGTATTCTTATATGACAAGTCAACATGTCGTTTGCACAAGTCATCATGATACTTTGACAAGTTAACATGTTGTTTGCACGAGTCATCATGATACTTTGACAAGTTAACATGTTGTTTGCACAAGTCATCATGATACTTTGACAAGTTAACATGTTGTTTGCACAAGTCATCATGATACTTTGACAAGTTAACATGTTGTTTGCACGAGTCATCATGATACTTTGACAAGTTAACATGTTGTTTGCACGAGTCATCACGGTACTATGACAAGTCTCTTTGTGTGTGCAAGCAGTGTCTTTCGTATAAAATTCTATGTGCAAGTTAGTATCTTCAAAACTACGGATGAAAATGGATAGAAACTTACACACTTATTTGATAGTATTTAAGGAGGTAATTATCCAAGGTCCATTTAACAGTTACATGACCGTATTGTTTGCCATTTTGAACTTTTAAAAGGATAACATTATTAAACTCTTTTCTTACTAATAATCTAGTGCCCTGTCCTACCGACAGCTCTTGTTTTATTTTATTTCCACGTGTTTCAAAAGATATGTTCTCTCCTTTTCGTTGTTAAGTTTTAAATTCTCAGGGAAGAGCTGATCCTTGATACAACCGTCCATTATAGCCTATCAAGAATGCTATTTCTTGTAAAAGAACCTCCTAAGCAACTTAATATTCCAATAAACTTTTTTCTTACGCTTAGATCCCAGCATTGTGCAACATTTTACTTTGCAACTACTTCCTGGTGCCCTTAGATGCGTTGCACGTTACTGGTTTTCTTGTATTTTTCTTTTCATATTTTGTCAGGGTCACGGTTGGGATAATGCCACACCTGTTGAAGAAACACTGCGTACGTTTGCTGACCTTGTCCGCTGTGGTAAAATTCATTACTATGGCTATAGCAACCTTTGTGGGTGGCAGTTGCAACAAGTCGTGGACACATACAAAACTCTGGGACTTCAGCCATGTGTCACATTACAGGTTTGCTATTCATTGACATACCTCGTTTCATTATGTTTTACCAGAATCAAATTATCCCGGCAATATATTTACAAATAAAAGGCATACCATAATTCTACCTTATTGCTACATACTTTGCCTGAGGTCTAATTACCTTTTACTAGTAAATGATATACACAGTTTTCATCATATTGCAATACATGGTGTTGGTAGTTTTTAATACGCACCATGGCAGTAAGCCACATTGAATTTACCAGATCATTGTTCGGCACTGTTCGGCCACCGCATACGTCCTTGGGAAGGCTGTCAAGCAGTTTACCATTACTAATTGCCTTCACTTTTGCAAGGAGCTGATAACATCTGTACATGCCAGAGAAGAGGTACAGTGCGAATGACTGTGGAAAGAAAATTCGTGATCAGTCGTAACGAAAGTGACCTGCACGAACTGGGCATCGAACCCGTGTCGACCGATTCACAGTTCAATACATGTCATGTTACTTGAGTTTGTCAAGATCGATATTCTCATATAGAAAAATGTGACGTAGAATTGTAATGTTTTCAATCCGATGCTAAGTTTATTGGAGTCCTGTAATTGTTAAAGATATAAGCGGCTGAGATTTTTTTCCATAAATAGAAGAATATGCTACACTGTCTTCAACTAACAACGATTTGTTTTTTAACGTATTGTATTACAAAATGCAAGGCGCTGTGTAAATTCATTACCTCAGTGTTCATTGTCATGTATGTTTATCACAGGGACATTTTGTCTTTGTTAAAATAGAGTGATTAGTATGCAGTTGAATAATGAGATGAATATTTGAAATAGAGACGATAGGGGATAAACAGAGTATTGGTATGTTATACAGAGTATTCTGACACTTTAAGCAAACTGTGGTCTTTCTAGACCTTTATACCCCGTGCCCTTTTATCCTACTGAAAATTGCTTATTACAAACAGATGCTTGAATACTAGTATGAGATTATGCTGTAATTTTCAAGCTCTCGAGATATCTGACATTATGCCCATCCAAGAGTGAGTGAACAAGTGAAATCAAACAAGTTTTCATTTTGCCACGATTCTTTTTCAATATCTATATAAACATCCATCGAATTATACCAGTCGATCAATTTATCAAATCAAAAGAGTATGACAGTTTTTTTTTGTATTTTAGGCAGATCTATATTCTATCCTAAACATACTCCATCATCAACTGTTGGTCAGTCACAATTGTCAAATATGTCAAAAGTTAATCTTTTGAAACATATAGTTACTACAGCTCAACTTGACAATGAAAATGTGAGCATAAAGTCACTTTAATGATGTAAGCAACATTAGCAATGTCTTACAACTATCGTTTGCTTATCAGTATATAGCTAGCTTTTTTTGTTTGTTTCAAAACCATGTAGCAACAATACAGTCTATTACATAGAGAATCCGAGTGGGAACCATTCATGGTGTGCCAGAACGAAGGTATTGCAGTTCTGCCATGGAGTCCTCTTACAGGGTAATTTCTAAATTACTTACTACACGTACTTCCTTTTTATAAAAGATATTGTAAACAATCTAAGTAGCCTGTGTAAATCATGTCAAACAGAATTGCGCACCCCCTGTTAATAATGTTATTCTCAAATGGTACATTTGTACATTTTAGGGCATTCTTTTGAAAAGGTTATCAATTTAAAGGATATTTTTCTAAAATCAAGTTTTAAAAAAAAACATATCAAATTATTTAACAGAAAATAAATAGATGATAATTTGAGTGTTGGGGTTTCTTTTATGAGTAATGTGTTTTGGTTTTTGATTGCATCTGACGGACCAAGTGGGAGACTCCATGATGGATAGTTCGTAAAGCCCTTTGGGACTGAATTGTCTTAATGTTCGTCTTCTGCCTTGCTTCGTCGGGCCCTTGTAGGTGATTTTCTTGTTGCTCTGTCTTCCTTTAGGCCATTGAGTACTTTTGTTATGGTCATTGGGTTTACTTTTATATGTTTCTACATGATCATTTTAGTGTTTTACTTATTTAACCTTTTGTAACCATGACAACTGTTAGAATTTCACTTGGCGGGGATTCATTTTATTTACACTGTCTCGTTTATGGGAACATGGTGGGGCTAAGAGCGAGGTTTGGTGCACCATTAACCAGTTTTAACTCCCCAGCAGTCATTATTATGCTCCAAGGCGGCGCCCCACTGTGTTCCTCAGATGTATGTCTATGTTGTTTCATGCTGTTTTGGTGACACTTTTGCTTGTGTCCCTTGTTGTTTTCTCGTCTACGGTAAGTATCTTCCCATTTGCCTCTAGTTTTATTTCTTTGATTACCCCCCCCCCCTTCCCCGGTCTCCTGTTCCCTTCCCCTTTGTTGGCCTATTATTATTTTCTTTGAATTCCTAATCAGTTACAAATTATTTATCATTTAATGATTAACCTGTCCGTGCTCTGTCTTTGCCCTGTCCTGTTTTTGTTTGGGGTCCGCCTGGGCTCCTTGCCATTGGTTCTTGTTGCTGGGTCATATGGGGGTTTGCGTTCATTGAACGCCGCCTTTCCTTGTTGATCTTGTTTATCATATTTTTTGGGTCGGGCAAGACCTGGCGAGCTTACAAAATGTAAGTAATGTACAAGTATATGTAATATACCATATGCTCTATTTTAGAGGATTGTTGACTGGAAAGTTTAAAAGAGAAGGTGTGCCTGATGCTAGCACAAGCAGAGTTGGATACATGCTGGCACAAAAAGCATTTGGTCAATTAGGGGCGTGGTCGCAATTTTCCGGCGATGATCAATACTGGCAAATCATCGATGTCCTGAAACAAATATCCAATGAAAATGGTAATTTAAAAAAGAATGTTTAATTATTATTGTGTCACAAAATTTGCAGTGTTTTTTTTAAAAGATTCATTGAATTATGAAAAATTAAGAAGTTTTACAACTCAATATAAATTCATATAGATATATTTAGGACATAGACATTATTCTTTTTACCTTTTCTTCTTAATTTTCATGTGTCATAAATAAAGCAAAACTTTTGAAGCATTATAATGTATCTCAAATTAAGAATTTTAAACATATTTTAAGGGCATCAGTATGTTGTATTTTCTTTCATATGCCTCCTTAACATTTGACACATTTAGTATTGTGGAATTCTATATTTTACACATGCATAATATCTGTGCGAGGACTGTCCCACGGAGTCGTGGATAATCACTATAAAGACAATAAGTGTATATTTCATATAAGTAGGTGGCTTGACATCAAAACTGTATCCTACAGAGAGGTAATACTTAAAAGATTGAAAACATTAACATTATTACTTATATAAACAATGTCGGGTTGTTTTGCAAACAGCATTTATATATAAGTAATATAACCTGTTAGAAATATTTATAACGTATTTGTACAGTAAGCATCTTCTTTTAGACAAAAGGTGAAATTTCTTGAAATTCATAAATAACAATAGATTCTTTAAGAAGCCCATAAAGTAATATTGTTTTATTTAAACGCCGTTGTACGTGACTTATTGGGACAGCCCTCGTATTAAAGTCTGTACATTGCCTAAACTTCTTTATATTGCCTTAACTTGTTCGAAGTCTAAAGACTTATTTCAGGCCAGCTAACTTTAAAGTTAAATTTGACTGTAAGATAATGGTGGCTCATTATCCAGACATGCTTTATATCCAGACAGATTTATTATCGAATTTTAAAGGTATTGTAAGAATAAATTAGATGTTATTTAGAATGTTAGGGTTTCTTTTGGGGTAATGTTGTTTTGGTGGGTTAAATTAATTTAAAAGTGAGCCGGCCTAAGATAAGACTGTAGACTCTCAACAAGTTTAGGCAATATACAGTAGACAAAGCATGAAAATGTTGGCGAATGCCCAGCATAATTCGACAAATATATTTATTATATAAACAATAACACGAAATTTGTAGACAAGACAATAGCACAAGTTGCTCTGAAATGGGTTCTACAAAAGAGTTGTGTGGCCTCGGTTGTCATTGGAGCAACGTCATTAAAACAACTGGAGGAAAACATGGCCGCTGGTAGTACTCAGTGGCAACTTACTGATGAACAGGTGATCAATTAAGACTCACAATAATATACATGTATATTATCTAGAAGTAAACCTATTTTGTACTTGTTTTTTTTTCAAAATGCAATCTTTTAATAACCTGATTTCACAAATCTGAGATGAGATGCAATTATTAGTAGCAATCTCGACTTATAGCAATGCGTATGTTTGTTCAGTAATATGCATTAGAGCTTAAATATTAAAGTAAGTGTTTGGCACTGAAAGATCTGTAAAAAGCCAATGTCCTTTCATAAAAAATGATTAAAATTAAATATCTGTTCAATGACCAACAATTGTTTTCAATTCAAATACGAAGAAATACTGTGACTTTATCACCCTGCATAGTTGATGCATGTTTGACTTTTCCTATTTCCATTGACCATTTTTGTCTTCCTTCTTTTCCATTGACCAATAATGTCTTCTTTTTTCCCATTGACCAGATTTGTCTTCTCCGTTCTATTGACCAGATATGACTTTTTTTAATTGACTAAATATGTCTTTTTTCAATTCTCTTTTTTCAATTCACCAAATATGTCTTGTCTTTTTTCCAGTCATCAAACACGGCTTCTCTTTTTTTCAAATCTCCAAATACGAGATATATCTTTATTATTATTGGTTTTCATTATTTGATTGTTGTTGTTTTACAATTCTGTAATTAGGTGGCGTTTATTTACGTATATTTACATTTAAGGTTACAAATGTAGTTATGTTAGTAGTTATGTTAAGGTTTTGACTAATGAGATCAATTTTATTATTTAGATGGAAGCACTGGACACAGTAAGTCCCAACAACAAACCATACCCTTATAATATGCTGTGGAATGCGAGAAATGCTGGAAGATATAATCCGTTCTATGAAAAATCTGTGAAAATTCCAAAATCTTCAATATAGATACATGACCCGCAGGTTTGATGTGGTGTTTCGAAGTTGATTTTGTTCGTTACAGTTTGCGAAAGTGTGCGATATAGAATTACTTAGCTTTCATACATAGATAATACGACATTGAGGTGAAGTCCACATAACTTTTTAATTGTAATATTTTTTGTCTATTGTCCTTTGAATAAATAATACGCCGAATATCATACTTCAACTTTTATAGTTGCGACGTCATCAATCATATTAGTGAGGTCATGAGATTCCCACGCTTGACGGCGAATTAATCTAAATATCAGCAGCAGATCGAATACCTTCTGTTTTATTAAAAATAAACTTCCACAGTTGTTGTTTGTGTATTTCAATATTGATGACTGTTCAGTAACCGATTTATTTACTTCTTTAATTTTTTAATTAATTTATCATGGTAATATTACGAAACTTTAATGTATCAAATGTAGATCACAAGTGAGAAAACGAAATAAACTTTAGATTGTTTTGGAGCTGACAGTTGTGTTTCCTAAAGTGTTAACGAGCAGCAGATATTATTCCCTAATGGGTTTCACATTGAAGGTTTCGTGATAACCGTCGTATGAACACATTTGCGGATATTCCTAAATTCAAATTCTCACCATACCCATGCAAAGCAGTTCAAACAATAAACTATCAAGACATTTAGCAGTTTACGAGAAAATGAGATTTGGATTTGCTTTAAGGCTTACATTTAGTTTGGCAAGTGAGTAAGAACATAATTGTATACATTTAGTAGGGAGCGTTTAAAAAATGGCGATTGGTTGTCAATATTGATACTATCATACCGTAAATTGTCTCCCTTTAGAGGGCAATGTATACTTAGTACCCATTCTTATTTTGTTTTCATTCTGACCAAACAAATCTCCGGTACAAGCAATTTTGTCCCACCATAAATCAAATTATCATACCATAGTCTTCTTATACATGTATATTAACGGAGTGCTATCTACACTGAAAATAAAATCTTGCACTGAATAGAAAATATGGAAATTTTGGACATATGAGACAGGCTAGAAATGGCCTCAGATCGAGATTAATATGACGTTTGACCAGCGCAGAAAATCCTTTTACTCTATCTCATTGCATTGAGAAGATTCAGTTTTGATGAAAAAAAAAAAACAATGCAAAATACAGTAGAATCCCTACTAAAGACCACCTCGGATTTAAGACCACCTCACTTTTAAGACCAGTTTTTTAAAGAACGGAATTTTCTGTCCTTTATGTCAATGGTTACATGATTCAGAATTAAGACCACCTCACTTATCCACTTTTAAGACCACCAAATTCAGTCCCAATTCATTATTTTGTTCTTTAATTGACCTCACTATTGAGACCACTGATATTAAAATCAACACCTTCCTAGATCTTAAATGTGTAGTTATGTTGTTATTATCTGCTTCATTGCTCTTAGGCATGACACGTGATTACACAAAAAATGTTTCAAAATCTGTTAGTTATGGTATATTTAATGAAAAAAGGTGAGGAAGTTTATTTCATAGTGGTTTAATGTTGCTTTATGAACATTTGTTTTGTGAAGAAATAATGTCTGATATGATATGGGAATTATGTACATCATACTTATTACTATTGAAATCAGAACAAAGAAAATTTGATATTAAATTTCATCAGAAATATGTTTTGTTCCCATCAGAGGTAATATTATAACATACTTTTATAAATATTGTATTTGAAGATTAAGATACATATTGTTTGTTTTACAAAATGACTAAAATAGGCCCTGGTCATAACGTGCGTAAGCTATGATAAGAATATCCAAAATTAAGACCACCCCGCAATTAAGACCACTTTGGTCCAGTCCCAATGGTGGTCTTAATTGAGGGTTTTTACTGTAGTGATATTTCGCAATTTTGAGACGTCCCCTCGTTGCAATGGTAACAGGAAATAAATTTAAGATTGAGCATGTTGTTACAGAGATTATTGTTCAGTCAACATATGTGCGAACATTCATCAGTATTGAATAATGTTGAATCACCCTTCGGATATGTTGCCTGCTTTTTAAAATTGTCTTTTGACGTTTTATCTGTGAAACGCAGGCTTCTGATTCCCTTTCAAAATTCCATTTTATTTAGTTCCGCCCATTGTTTTCTCGTTTAGGGAACACGTTTTTTATTACTTGGGGACCATACGCCACTTTTCATGGAATGGCACGGAAGTGTCACATTGAAGGTTCCATGATAACCGCCGTATGAACACATCTGCGAATGTTTCTAAATTCAAAATTTTACTGTTTCACGTTTAAATGTTGAATTCTGCTTAAGCTGGTGCTAGGGGGCGTGGACGGTAACTTGCAATTCTATCACCGTCCATGAACAGGATCAATCAAACCGAGCCTGCATCATTTTCAATTTTGTCGTATTGGGCTTTCTTTAGGGATTCTGTATTTATCTATTTTTTGAAGCATTTTTCATAGTTTTATAGCAGTTGGAACTTGTCACAGGAGGAGGCGTTTCAATGAAAAATGTAATTTTCTTTGTTTGATAGTAGCGAATAAGGAGAAAATTGATTTCCCTGAATGTAATGAGTGACCGCTAGGTGTCGCTATTCGTATAATTTTTGCACGTGCAAAATCGATTCAATAGTCATTCAGCTTTGGACAGTCAGACTGATCTATATGTTTATTTTAAAGCCGGTTTTGTTGACAACGTGTTATGGCTTCGGGTGATGATAATAACATTTCCAGTATGAGTAATACATGTATACATAAACAGTTAAATGTGATATTGTTTTTTTCTGTTAGTAATGCAATAGCTGTTAGCTACTTGTCATGCGTAATTAGTGTATCTTTATTAAAAAAAAAAACAGAAACAAAACAACAACTGTTTTTACATTAATAAATGAACAGTGGAATGCGGTCCTTTGTGGTCTATTTTTTTTTCAGTGGCATGATAAGTTTAGTGTCAGGATGCTCAGTGTGTACATAAAGTTATTTTCATTCCTGCTGTGTTAACTATTAAAAAGAGATTGGCAGATGATAGAGGTAAAATTTAATATTCCATTTTAAGGTAAAGTTACATTTACCCTATGGCTGTTGTTCCATATAGTATGATGTACTATATCTGCCATACACATGTACCTGGAGCATCTTATGTGACATATATATATACCTGATGCTCCTTGTTGTGTTCCATGTAGCATGAAACATATTATTTACCACATGCCCTGATGTTCCATGTAGCATGAAACATATTATTTACCACATGCCTGATGTTCCATGTAGCATGAACCATATTATTTACCACATGCTTTATGTTCCATGTAGCATGAAGCATATTATTTACCACATGCCTGATGTTCCATGTAGATGAAACATATTATTTACCACATGCTTTATGTTCCATGTAGCATGGAGCATATTATTTAACACATGCTTGATGTTCCTTGTAATATGAAACATATTAATTACCACATGCCCGATGCTCCATGTAGTATGAAACAAAATATTATTTGCCATATTTCTTATGTAACAACTTAAACGGACTGTGAAACATATTAATTGTTATATATCAAATGTACCAAGTGGCAAGATACATGCTATACTATTTATCTAATGTCTAGGTAGCATGAAGCTCATGTTTTGTGTCATATTTTTGATGTTCCATGTGTAACGTTATATATTATCGATTGCTCCATGTAACATGATATTTGCTTTTTAGTATTTTTTTTTCTTTCTTTTTGCTTGTATCAGGGACTTTCCGTTAAAATATTCTCTAATTAAAGAACTCCGTTGGTATAAAAATTCATAAAAATAATAAGCAAGTAGTCCATTTACTGTAACAGCAGAAGTACTTGATTAATGTATTTTAAGTAGACCTCATTAATCTCTTTTTTCTTACTGTCTGAAACATAAATTAACTACCGTATATACCTTTTTGGTTGTTTTTTTTTCTCTATTTAGCAATTTTTATTTAACAAATACCAAGCCAATTTTTTGTCAGTAGATTTACAGGCACATGTATATAAGTACGACCAATTTTGTAGTTTTAGTTGAGATATATCACTATCCACCTTTTCTCCTTCAAACAGCATATTGAAAATACATCTCATGCTTTTGTTTTATACTACTGGTTCAATGATGGACGGTCTGTCTGGAGGTTTTCCCTTTAAGGTTTTTGGGTTCTACAGCAATGACAATATCCTTTTTCACTCAAAGTGCTTTTTACATTATATTATTTCTCAAGAGGTTCAAAAACTATTTGTCAGGAATTATGAATTACTATGAGTAATAAAATTTCAATAGTTTCAATGAATGTACAAGGTTTGGGAGACAGAAGTAAACGCAAAGATGTTTTAAATTTTTTGAATGCAAAAAAATACTCTATATGTATGCTACAAGATACTCACTTCACTCAACAAGAAGAAAAGTATATCAGGGCACAATGGGGTTACGAATGTTATTTTAGTAATTTTAATAGCCAGTCTAGAGGTGTAGCAACATTTATAAACAATAATTTTGATTGTAAAATTAATAGCATTGACCGGGACAATAATGGGAATTTGCTGATTTTAAATTGCAAAATATGTGAAAAAAATATAAGTCTTGTAAATGTGTATGGATCTAATAGAGATAGTCCAGACTTTTATCATATGGTTCATGAAAAAATGTCACAGTTTGAAAATTCTCTCTTCATTTTGGCGGGAGATTACAATTTGATTCTAAACCCAGAAATGGATTGCTTTAATTATGTTCATTTAATTAATCCTAATGCTAGAGATAAAGTTTTTAATATTATGTCAGAATTCAATCTTTTAGATTGCTGGAGAGAAAATCATTTAGAAAAAAGAGAGTACACATGGTTTAGAAGAAACCCAGTTAAAAAGGCATGGTTAGAATTTTTTTCTCATTTCTGATAATTTGTATACAAATCTTGAATGTTCACTAATTTATCGGGTTACCGAACGGATCATTCTTTAATTTATATATCACTCGATTTAGACAAATTTAAAAAAAGAATATCATACTGGAAGTTTAACACTTCTTTATTAAAATAAGTAACATATGTAGATGAAGTTAAAAAAGTCATTAAAGAAACAAAAAATCAATTTTCCTCCAACATTAATGAAAATATAAATGATGTTCCGCTTCATGAACTTCAGTTCAACATTAATGACCAGTTATTTTTTGAAACTCTTCTTTTATCTATTAGAGGAATCACCATTCGTTATGCGTCTCATAGAAAAAAAATAAACATCAATAATGAAGATAAACTTTTAAAAGAAATAAAGGATATTGAGTCCCATCCTAACACTAATTATGAACTTTTAGAAAACAAAAGAAAAGAACTTTTAGATTTACGGAAGAAAAAAATGGATGGTGTATTTATAAGATCAAGAGCTAAATGGATACAAGAAGGAGAGAAACCTACAAGATACTTTTGAAATTTGGAAAACAGAAATTATGTCTCAAAATTTATGAATTCTTTAATAACAGAAACAGGAAAACATTTACAAAAACAGGAAGAAATACTTACAGAAACAAAGAGGCATTATGAAAATTTATATAAATTCAAAAATACAGAAACAGTGTGTTTAAGTCAAATTTTGTATAATACTGACATACCAAAATTACTAGATAATGAGAAACAATCTATTGAAGGTGCCCTAACTTACAATGAAATGTTGAATAGTCTGAAACGCATGTCAAATAATACAAGTCCAGGCAATGATGGTTTTACGGTAGAATTTTTTTAATTTTTCTGGAATGATTTAGGTATGTTTTTAGTAAGATCAATAAATCATGCATATAACATAGGTGAACTGTCAGTAACTCAAAAACAAGGTGTTATAACCTGCATTCCAAAAGGAAACAAAGATAAATCCTACTTGAAAAATTGGAGACCAATTTCACTACTAAATGTATCTTATAAAATTGCATCTTCTTCAATAGCTTTTCGCATAAAAAAAATTTTAGGAAAGATCATTAACGATGACCAAACAGGCTTTTTACCCGGAAGACTCATGGCGACAAATATAAGATTAGTTTATGATCTCTTGTTCTACTCGGAAAAGAATAATATACCTGGATTGTTACTATTAATAGATTTTGCAGCTGCTTTTGATATTGTTTCCTGGAAATTTATGCACCAAGTTTTAGAGTTTTTTAATTTTGGACCCTCTGTTAGATCATGGATCAAACTTTTTTATACAAATATAGAGTCATGTGTTATTGTTAATGGTCACATGTCAGATTGGTTCTCGCTACAAAGAGGCTGTCGTCAAGTTGATGCTCTGTCTCCCTACCTGTTCATTCTTTGCGCAGAAATCCTGTCAATATTGATAAGAGATAATAATAATATAAAAGGAATTAGTGTTAATGGTACAGAGTATAAACTCTCTCAATATGCTGATGATACTAGTTTATTCTTAGATGGCACGTCAGAATCATTAAAAAACACAATGTTAACTTTTAAAATTTTATGCAAACATTTCAGGCCTTAATATAAATATGGAGAAAACAAAAGTAATTTTGGTTTGGGTCAAAAAAATACAGTAGCACAATACTTTGTCCAGAATACAATTTATCATGGGGAGATAACATTTTCACACTGCTTGGAATTAAATTTTCAGTAGATTTATCTAATATATAGTTGATATTAATTATGACTCAAAAATTGAGGAAATTAAAAAGTTGTTTGCTTGCTGGTCAAAAAGAGTGTTAACGCCACTCGGCAAATTAGTGGTTATTAAAACCCTTGCTTTGTCAAAATTAAATCATTTGATTTTGAGTATTCCTAACCCACCACTAGCAAAAATAAATATTATCCAGCAAATGTTTTTCAATTTTCTATGGAGTGATTCAAGAGATAAGGTTAAAAGAAATATTATATCACAGGAATACAAGTTTGGAGGGTTTAAGATGGTTGATCTCAAGTGTTTTATGTATAGTTTAAAAGCAACATGGCTAAGAAGACTGTTGACAGTTAATTGTAATTTTTTACATATTGTTAAAAGTGCATGCCCTTTTTTAAATAGCATATATAAGTATGGTACAGATTATGCAAGAATACAATTACATCAAGATTTAAATCCTTTTTGGAAAGATGTGCTTTACAGTTTTTATTTAATTTCTTCAAATGTAGAGGTGAATTCTTGTCAGCAAAGTTACTCAGTCAATTTATGGCATAACCCCGGCATTAAAGTAGCAGGATCTAGTGTTTGTTATAACAGATGGGTATCTAGGGGAGTAATATTTTTAGGGGACCTTATCAATCAAGAAGGGGAATTTTACACCTGGCAAAATTTTATTAGTATATTCAATATTAGAACAAATTATCTGGAATATCAAGGTTTTTTAGCTGCAGTAAATGAATTTCTTTTGAATAATAATATAAGACATTTACCTAAGAAATCATTCAATATCCACATTCCTTTAGGTTTGGCTATTATAAATAAAGATAAAAAAGGATGCAGATCTATATATAGAATGATAAAAAAAGAAGGAAGAATACCCAAATTCATTGCAAAAATGGAAAAATGAATTAATAAGTTTGGGCGATATGAATAACTTGAATTTCAATTTAATATATAGTAATGTTTTTAGAGTAACAAAAGACCCAAAACTGATCTGGTTTCAATACAGAATCAACCATAGAATTTTAGCCACAAACTATCTTCTTAAAAAAATGAATATTATTACAGAAAATGACTGTACATTCTGTCAACATGAGCCAGAAACTTTAATACATTTGTTTTGTAATTGTGAAACTATTAAACAATTTTGGCAACAATAACAATCATATATCAAAGAAAAATGTAATATAAATTTCACTAATTGGAGTAATTTTGATATCTTATTTGGGAATGTTAATATAAACATCATCCTAAATAAGATTATTTTGCTAGGAAAACAGTACATATACTATAACAGATTGAAGAAAATAAGGCCTTCTTTGGAAATTTTTAAGAAACAAATAGTTTCTATTTATACTACTGAAAAATACAGTGCCAAACAGCTGTTTCAATATGAAAAATTTGAACGCTCATGGGAAATGTTTAAAAATTTAGTAAGTTAGTGAGACTATGTAATTATTGATATTTTTAAGTAGTAGACACCCCTTGTTTAATTATTAATATTATTAAGACTCTCTACTTACCTGACAGACCTTCCATCAGTGACCTCTACTAATATTTAGAGAATATTAATAACTTGGAAGTAAATCCTCCAAGTTTACACCAACAACCTTTTCTTTTTTACTTTTTAGAGAAGACTTATATAGGTAAATGAAAACATTTTCCTCTGAATTAGATGATTTCTAACCTCAAACTTGTTTTTGCCTTTTCCATATACCTGTTGCTTTATTAAATTCAATAACTTACATGAATATGCAACATTGCTGTGTAGTAATATCTTTAGTATTTTGTTTTAAAACGAGGTTATTTTTACTTTGTCTTTTTTGTAGATATAATTCGAATATAAAGGAAAATGTAAATTCAGCAATAGACTACTTTAAAAATTCACAAAAACCCCATTTTAGCTATTAATAATTATTTTAGCATATCAATATTGTATCTATTTAGTTAAAGTGACATTATGCCCATCCAAAGCAAATAGTGAACAAACAGTGAAAGTTGAAATACATTTTTGCCATGATTCGTCTCAGTTTTTCAATATATTCCATAACTCTTATGGCTCAAGAAACATTTTGGAAATATATGTAGAGGGAAAAATTATACTTAATAAAAGTATGGGACAGTCTTTATGTTTTAGGCAGATATATATTTTATCCAAAACTTTTTCTTACATCAACTGTTGTCAAGCACCATTATTATTGTCAATAATGAAATTTATAGTCAATAAATCTCAACTTGACTTTGAAAAAAAATGAGCTTAATGTCACTTAAATGTTTTAAATATAGTATGATAATATATGCCATGAATTGATAATGTAAGGTACAGTAGGGGATGGCTCTCCGACCCCACTGCACCAATTACGGGGAAAATAAATGGGCAACATATGTTGCTGAAAAATTAAAAAAAAAAAAAAAAAAATGTGATATTGTCGGAGCTTTCTAGTTTGAAGAAAGAAGTACACAATAACAACGTTTCTGTTTCTTCAGAAGTAAAACATTTAAAAGCTGAACAGGAGATAAAGTGAAAGTTCGAATGTAATAAGCAGCAGAATAGTTTCAACAGTGAACTTGCGGACATTGTTAAGCAGGCCTCGCAGGCTATTTAACACGGCAAATTTGAATATTGTGGTGACCAGCTGAAAGAGTTGACTGAGAACTTGCACGTTAGAAATAAAGACATAATGATAGCAGATAGTTCACTTAAACGTAAACGTTCTTCCGCTATAGAGCGTGGCGCACGTGACATTGTGCGTCCTGTTGATCCTAGTTTTCAGCAGCCGTATTCTTCAGTACAAAGCGGGTTGTCGGGCTGTGGATGTCATTTTTGTCCCTCATTTGCTCCAGTCTTGTCATACGGATACGGCTCCAGCTTCACTAATGGTACTAATGGTACCGGAAGCGTTGTCCACGATCGCAGTCATCAGCAACTTCCGGTTTCGGACAGCAAGCATCAGCAAGCAAGTAGTTGTCAAGATACAGACATTTCTATAAAAGATGAGTATGATTGTTCAAGGTTTACACATAAATATCATGAATATGAACAAGGTCAAAAGAATATTTTTGTTAAGGGCAGATTAAAAAATCATATAGATTTTTGGAAGAAAATTAGTTGTAATGATTTCATATTAGATATTATTGACGAAGAAAATAAGATTCCATTGTATTCTCAAACCGTTAATGTTATTTGCAAAAATAATAAATCAGCATTATTAGAGCAAGCTTTTGTCTCTGAGGCGATAAATGAGATACTTGATATGAATGCATATAATTTATTGATTAAATATAATGTGCATAAATATTTGCAGTACACATTTTACTATTTTTATTTGCATAATTATATACATATATAATGTTTTGCAAGTGTGGTAAACAAGCACTAACAATATCAATCACAAAACATACAGGATCTTTAAATTGTATCCATTGTGACCAATACAATGGAGAATGTAACACATCATGTACCATTAACTGTGACACTTGTACGTCTTCCACCGGTACATGTTTGCATTGTAAACCCGGCTGGTATGGAAAAGAGTGTGAACTGCCTTGCTTTTAGGGTGTGCAGCATGCTTCTGTACGAAGTCAAATGGTAATTGCATTCGTTTTCGAAATGGTACGGGTCGAAGTGCGAACAACAATGCCAGACATGTTTCAGCGCATGTTTTAAAAGTTCTGGCTATAGTAAACATTGTGTTTCAGGATTTTGAGGTAAAGATTGTTGGGTTAAATGTATAGGAACATGCGAAATGTGTGAGAAATCTGACGGGAAATGTTTGCTTTGCCCGGACAAATACTGCGGACCTTACTGCTATTGCCACTGTACCTCCAAACTCCAACAATTTCGAGAGGTGTGATGTAAATACAGGAATTTGCAAAAAGTGTAACACATGCAGGCTACTGGGGTACCATGTGAGGCTGTGAGGACCCATATAACAACTTTTTTGACAATAATGTGATATTTTGTCAGGCTTTTGTGAAAACTGTCAGGCCGGGTATGCAGGCGAAAATTGCAACATAACATGTGAAACATCTAGATGTTCAAATTGGTACTGTAACAGAAGACAAGGGTTCGCTTGCTCATCTTGTAAATATGGGTATTGGGGTACATTTTGTGAAACTATATGTATTGGAAATAATTATGAGATTTGTACTAATTGTACCGCTGGGTATTGGGGACATTTCTGCGAGAAGAAATGTCCGGTGAATTGCATTCTAAGTTGCGAAAAAAATTCAGGTGTCTGTAATTATGTATCCGTACAAGATATGTTTCTGCAAATTACTAAATCTAATAGTAAACCAGGGCATTGGGGAACTAGGTGTGAACATAAATGTTTAGAATAAATTGCGAGGTTTGTGATCTTTCATCTACCCCTGGGCTTTGATCCAAATGTAAGCCCGGTTTCTTGGGGACAAGACTGCCTGAATAGATGTTCTCCTGAAAAATGTATGGAATGAAACATAAAGGATGGTATAATAACGGCTTTTCGGGACAAAACTGCACTTTACTGTGCCATGGTCAGTGTCCTTGCTGTAACGCTATTTCTGAGGAATGTGTTCCAGACAAATGTTCGGGCATTACCGAAAAACCATTTTCAGTCATAGGTAAAATCTCATGTAGCCGTATTAGTTATTTTGATTGATAACAAGGAAACTAAAAACTAAACTTGATAACTAAATAATCGATGAATTTTGATATATGCATACATGCATAAAATGATATGGAAAGGTTTTTACGTAATTATATGAAATTTTAAAGCTGAAATTTAAATTTCAAATACAAAATTTAAAAATCTATTATAGCTGATTCATCTCTTAGATATGTTTGTTTTTATTATAAATCATTTTAACTTGCCATATCATTATAAAAAACGGTACATTAATTTTATTTTTAGTCAATAACAGCTTGCCGACTGTTGGTATTGTACTGATAATTTGTTCGGTCTTCATGATTGTCATAGTAACCTTGTTTATTTCCTTAATGAGAAGGTAAGTCTAAATTAATTAAAGTGACATTATGCTCACTTTCTTGTTGTCAAATTAAGCTGAATTGACTATATAATTCAAATTATTGACTTCTATTATGATGATTACCAACAGTTGATATTTGAAGATGTTAAGGATTAAACATAAATCTGCTGAAATATGAAAATGCTGGCCACATGTTTTGTGAAGTAAAGATTTACAGGAAATTTCGAATAGGTACATTTTCGCTGGGTCAAGTTCATGGGAAGAAAATATTTAAAATTGAAAGGAATTATGGCAAAATATAAACTTAATATGACTTTTACCTGTTCACTCACTATATACCCTTATATGAACATAATGTCATTATAAAGTTAGCGAGAACTTAATCTGAAAGGAAGTTATGGTTCAGAAATGTTGGTGAATATAATCGAGGTATTAAAACTTTGAAACACAAAACTTAAAAGCAAAATATTGAATAACATGCAATGTCATATCTTGTAAGATATATGTTGTAATTTATCTTAAAAAGTGTCTAACTAATAAATTAATATAAGATTATCATTCAAATACAGACATTTTTAGTGTTCTTCTTTCTTTTTTCTTTAAAATGTATTTTATTATCATTCTGCGCTTTAATTGATTCTCAATGCGTTTTTAATTTTCTGGTTTAACGGAAGCTTTTGTTTGAACCAACCAGGACCCGTCTATGGGTTGAAAATATGTACAACACATCCATGTTGTATTTAAATTGACACTATGATTTAACAAAAGTGGAACACTTTAGAAATATCTAGCTATGAAACATGCTGAGAAACTGTTATATTAGCTTACATGTACTTACTATACCACATGTATCACAATGCGACTGTATATTTGAACAATGAACCAACTCATAGTGCAATGCAAATTTAATTAATTCATGAAAATAGATATGTGACGAGTAACTCAGATATGAAAGTTAACATACCAAGAGATAAATTCTGTATTTTGAATAAAGTAAAAGAAATGTATGTACCACTAACGAGAGAACAACGGGTGAAATTAAATGAAGTGAAATTTCTAAAGAATATCAGAGTTTATGCCGCCTGCATTTTTTGGGATGTCAGTTGAATATCAGAATTTAAAGAGGGAGCTCTGTACTTTCGTGATGATTGTTACTATAGACATGAAAATTGGCACACGAGCTTCCCATTTATCTTTTTGACTACCTCACTGTTCGCAAACATCTTGAGCAACTTCGTGTTAAAACGTTCTGTTACCCATGGATTCTTACGAGCGCATCGGTGGAATGTACGACTAACGTTTGAAGTAACGGTAGTGTATTCAATAAGCTGCTAAGGATCGAGCATATCCTTCATGGTATGGTGTGGTTCTACTGTTTTCGATGCAGGCTGAATCTTGCATCAATTTTGTCGTTTTTAATTGATGTTTTTTTGGGGATTCCTGTTTTCTCTATCTTAAAGCATCCAATTTGAGTAAGAGAAGTCTGATGCGGTTATAAATCAAAAGTCAAAAGATAAAAGTCATAAGTAAAAAGTGATAAATTATAAGTGAAAAGTCACAAGGCAAAACCTAAAAAAAAAAAGTCAGCATTTATTACAAAGATCAATTTTTGAAATAACAATCATATGAGCCGTAACATGACATTTTCAACATAGTGGTCAAATTTGACATTTTACTTTTTTCAAACATTCTTAAATGCAATCTTTTCTAAATCATTCAAGACAAATTTTATTATCTTTAGACATATTTGCACAATACAAGAAGTACAAATGGCGTTTTCCTATTCAGGGCACGGTAGACAGTGTCATAAAGCAGGGCATTGAAGAATTTCTAGAAGAATGTGTAGGGGTCTGATTTTCAAACAAGTCTATTTCTTCTGTAAATGAATCACGTATTAGAATTAGATGCTTCCGATGGAGCATGTAAACACTGAGTCCCAGAAATTTTAATGGCCTTTCATCTAATTCGGAATACAATTTGTTTGGTGATCAGTGATGAACGCGACTACAATATTGTTTGCCTTAACCCATCTAGTACAATGTATATACATATGTTTTTATCCTTTCTAGACTCTTCTATCATCTACTTCCCCATAAAGCTTCTTCGAAATACTCTATTTTGCCAACAAATCTTCATTTGTAAATATCTGTTCCATGACATTCTGCTGTTTTAGTTTCAACTATCTATCCCTTTCGTTTTTTCTTTTAAATTGAAGCAACATTCATCTCTCTTTGTCAAGATTTACTATTTATAAGCATTTTTTCCTTAACCTTCTTTTTCTCATCTCTTTCTCTTATTTCTATTATTACCGAGTGGTAAAGTCCTTGATTTCACACCACTTGAATTGCCCTTCACCCCCGATGGTCTATATCCTATAAAGGGACTTTAGATTCTTTTATATGAGGAAGCTATGTTCCACTTCGGTCCCGATTGTACCTGAAAATTCGATTGTGGCCGAACGAATAACGGTTAAAAAAATTTACTTTGAATGAATCAAGTGTATTTGGACGTGAACGCTAGTTTGCACAATTGTTCAAATAAGAAAAATGAAAAGAAAGATCAACAATGGAGATCGACATCCCTTAAATTCAGTCCAAACCGCTAAAAATAGACATTGTGGTCTTTTAATCTTGCCTATGTGGGGTCACTCTTACAATTTACACCTTGTCTATATTGGAAAACTACATGTTATGATTAATACATGTAAATATTTTAAAACATTACTCTCGTTGGATTTATCGTCTAATTAATTAGCCGTAAAATGTTCATCTATGAATATGCAATTTACGATAAATTTAATATATCTACTCTCTTATGAAATATTTTCAAAGAAATTTGAAAGAAATAGTTCAAACTCTTTTTTGTCTTTCCTTATATTTCATTTTAATGTGAAATAAGTTATCTTCATCCGAAATGTACATATTTGATTAAGAAAAAACATTATTTACAATTGTTGTACGTCTTTCCTTCCTTGAATCACTTACTTGTTACTTTCTATCAGCATTTATTTATAATGTATACAAAAATTATAATTTTTTTAAGTTTCTTTGTCAATACTTTCAGAAGAGTTGGAAAAAGTCTGAAAACCAATTACGTTAATACATGTAATAGGCTGAATGAAGCCGATAACGATATAGTCTTTTTCCATTTCTCTCAATTTGATAATGATATAGAATACTAAAATAATGAACCAGACATATCAATAGATCTGTACAACAACGACATATTCCAAAATTAATATGCATTTAATTGAAAGCAATTATCGTTGTTGTTGCAACAAAACTATGGTTTATTGATAAATAATTTGCATGTACCTGACTTGATTGTCTAATGGTTTTCTTTAAATTCATGATCGCATTTAAAATGGATTTAACGGAGAATAAGTATGCGGTAAAATCGTGTGTTATTGAATGATGGAACTGGATATAATACGACCCTTTCCTGCTAAGAATCAGGTTTCTGATTTAACTTAAGACGCTGTTTTTGAATAATATAAACTAAAGTCAATGATATAAGTAAACGTCCCCATCCTGGTATGGATCGGATTTAAGATTTAATTGATGACGCTGTTTTGAATAATGGAACTAAAGTCAATCGTACATGTAATATAAACATATTTTTTTTCCAAATATTAATAAACTTTTTCAAAAAAATGTAAGAATTATGTAAGAATTGACATAAACACAAGTAGTCATTTTGAACGAAAAAATTGAAAGTACCAATATCTTTTAAGATGTAGATTCTATAAAAATTTATTTCAAATATAGCTCTATAATATATATATCAAATATTAAAAGATTTAACAAAATGAGCTTAACAAGAAAATTTGTGCTTATTGGTAAGAATGCGACACATGTAATGTTCTTTCCATGTTAAATAATTTTAAAATGTCTATATCCCTTTAATTATCTTTACTCCATATTCATAGACTTATAGATAATGATTCTTTCAAATAACAAACACTTGTAGGTAATCTGGTGGTTAAAACTTGTACTAAAAAAGTGAAATTGTTTACTTAAAGGAACTCCGCGGAGGGTTTTTGACAGACATTTATTTTTTAAATATATGTTTCATTTGATGTTGGTATAGACCAATTACATGTGGGCAAAATTTAAGATAATTCGCTCATTTCGTTCTTCCAGAATGCTTATTTTTGTTAGAATTATCCCGAAATGGAAAATCGTTGGAACGCCTTTGTCTCATATCGGACTAAGAATACTATGAAAATACGAGCCTCAATTTATTTCCATATACATTTCTCAATTATATATTACACATTTGTCTATTTTAGTGCCCCAGCTGATCTATGTAAGAAATTGAAAATTTATGTTTTTAGGCTTTCAAAACCTCAGTGAAGTTCATTTAATGATACATTTTTCTTTAAATGGTCGTATAAATGTGAAATATCGAAACATCTATTAAAGGAAACGAATTCATTTTCTTTCAAATTTATTCAATAAAATATGGACAACATCTGTAATGGTATACGCATAAAGAATAGAACATTTTTTCTCCTCACATGATAACGTTAGGAACAATTACCTTTTGAAATACACTTCAGTTCATACTAAAATAATGTGAGAGAGTATAAGTGACAGAAACTCAAAGCTTACACTTTCATATGTGTAAGCTTAATTACAAAGTCAGTGTAGATGTTAGTGTAAACATTATGATTACGTAAAAGCTCGAACAGCATAATAAAATGTATTCAAACAAAATCACTACTAACATACATTGAAAAACACACATAAAATACACAAAAATATAACCAACAAGTAAATATAACCCCAATAAACCAACTCAAGTCTAAGCAATAATGGTGGTTAATACATAAGTCTGTTTTTTAAACCGATGATGTTAATATTTCAAAAAAGTAAATGTTATTGGTGTGTTCCTGTCGTCCTTTCTTCGCCCTTATGCCCTGTCCCAATTTCGGTTGATAACTCGCCGATGTGGCTAGACAATGTCAAGATTCGCGTTAAGAGAACATCGTCTTGATTTGCTGTTTCTGTCATATTTTTTTAAAATCACAATATATGGCGCACACATACAGACACTAACAACACATAGTTGCACGAACGCAAGCACGACCACATTAACACAAACGCATCAAATATCTTCCAAATGTCTTACAATAATAAAAGGCAGCAAAACAAAGTTTTTGCAAAACAAATTTTAAGATGAAATAGTCTTTAACATAACAAAAGTCGGAAAGCTTTGGTTTAAAACATTGATTAAATAAATTTTGTTTGCTAATTTGAATTGCTTGATGTCAAATTACGTTGTAATTATCTTTTGTAGGAAGAGAGAAAATTACGATCTTAAACATGGTCAAAACAAAACGACCATTTTTGAACAACTATAAATTAAACAATAAATTGTTGTCCTTTGGAAAACAAAATGAAAATAAAAATATTATAAATCTGTAGATCTAGTCAAAATAGTTTTATCTCATGCTCGTGCAAAAAGATCTTTTACTTCAGTCTTATACCTAGAGCCACTAAGAAAATAAACAAAGAAATTAGCAATAAAGTTTAATTCTCGCAGCCTGAAAGCAACCGTTTCTACAACTTCATTGACTGCATAACCCGAAAGCCATAAAAATTCAACCACCAACTCTGGCAAGTTTGTTACCAAGAAAATGGCATTCAAAGTCAGAATCGCGTTAACAACTGTTGCCGTTTTTCTATTTTGTATTTCTTCTTTCTTCAGGCTATAGATAATGATACATGAAAAAATCATTATTATAGAATATGGCAGAAAAACGATTATGCTTGGTTGAATAATGCCGTGAAATTGATTATGCCATTCACTGATGTAGTCAACGTTGCACACTTTGGGAGCCATATCGTCAGATTCCTCTGCAAAGCAGTCTTCATAATCATATTGTATGTCGGTGTTGTACTCGATTTTGAAATTTGACCAGAACAGCATAGCCTCAACGATAAACGCTGCTACCCAAACCATTATAACTGCAATCATTGATACTGTGACTGAACATATTTTCTTCACATCAAACGGATATACCACACAGATACATCTTTCAACTGAAATAACAGCCAATAACCAGTTCGATACCATAATAAAAACTATCCCGATATAATTTCTTAAAACACAGTCAATTTTAGAGTAAGATTCCTCAATGAAGCGATTGTCTTGCAGCCAGAACATCAATGTGACACATCCGTTTGCCAAATCTGCAACAGCAAGTGACATCAAGAAAACCGCTGTTGAAAATTTACGATTTCTTTTTTTCATCAAAATGCAAATGATAAGAATATTCGGCAATGATCCTATCCAAATAGTTATAGGAAAGTATGTGAGTATTTCGATTATTTTTGCCTCGAACGTCCCAGCGTTGTTGTCACCATATGATATTGAGTTGAAAACTTTACAAGGTGTTTTCGTGCCGTTTTCACCATAGGAGTCACTATTGTTCCCTTGAAATGGATTACCCTCAGTTGTGTTCATGTAGGTCCTCAGGTAGTCTTGATTAATTTCAGTTGTAATATTAGTTATTGGTGTTGTATTGACGAACATTTTCACACCTCAATGGTTTAACCAGTTGTTAAACTTTATAATGTCAGAGCGCTGTGATAGAAAATAGGTAGCAGTCGTGAACTTTATATTCTGACCACATGTGACGTCAAACCAATAAAACGACAGTTTCTCTTATAAGATTGGCCAACTCCAATAATCAAGTCAATGAAACAAAGAAATAGTTGTAATAATAAGCTTGTTAAATTCTAGAAATTCAGGGACATATGGCACCAATTTTTTTTTATTTTATATTTTTTCATCAATGAGACACATTTCATTACCGCTTAAACAATTTTACTTTTATTTTCTTTTATTTATGAGTATTATTTCAATATAACCGACAATGATTATATATCACCACCAAATATTAAGTCTTATCTTCCATTAGTTTTCTGTTAATCAAAGTTGAAAAACAAGATTTTTATTGAGCAAACAATGAAAACACGATATTATAATTGAGAAGACACTGAATGTAAAATTAGACTGTTTCTGAGCATTTCTGTTAATCACCATCATCTTGATAAAGTGTGGACTTCTTTTCAAGCTAGTGCTTGGGGTAGGAACTGTATCTTGTATTTAAGGACTACAAACCCTTATGTGCACCAAAAGGAGTCAATTTTAAATAAATTAATTTTTTACATAGTATAAGGTTTTGTTTTCAAATATAATGCAAATAATAACATAGTTCGCCATCCCAGTTTGTATCCCTTTTAATGCCATATTTAGAAGAAAAAAATGTTACAGTATGAAATTTTCATTTTTTGAACAAATTCACAAAGTAACTTGAAAATTGAATAATAAGTGCTTATTACTTTAACAAACATTTTCATCTCAAAGTTTCAAAAATGACACATCCGTTCAATCACCTAAAAGCGCTGTCCATGTGTAGGGCATCTTAATAACATCTTCAAACATAAATAAACAAGTTTTACAATATATAACAGTTTCACTGTCAAAAATGAGACTATAACAGTCTGAATTTATTGCATACGGAATTTAACCGAATTTTTCTTGGCCAGAGTTTCTGACTAGCTTATAAAAATAACATATCTATGTGTACATTTTTCTATATTTGTTAAACACAATTCATTAGGATTGAATACCTTGCCTAATTCCTTGAGGAAATTATATGTCATTTCTTAAACAACCCAATTTTAAATGTGTTGCTTTGACCAAGAATCGAACCTTTGATTGCACACACCCTGAACTAGAACCACAAGTGTCATTTTACTATTATAGAATGATCAAAAGCAATCAAACTGATTATAATAAATTCAGAATTTCGCCGCTCCTATTAATTACTGGCTTATTTAAACCGATACTAAAAAAGTTTCCACTTTGCCAATATTTGCGACTTTTGTGTTCCCTTTTCTCTGCAATCATTATGTATTTCTCATCAAATACTGTATAGATGTTGTTATAGAAGGTATTAAATTTATTAAACAAAATAGATTTTATTTCATTGTTTAAAATAAAAAGGATATAAGAATTTGTTCATGAATGAGACACCTTTAACATTCGCATAGAACAATAATATCTTTTTATTTCTTTTTATTCTTTCATTAAAGAGTTTTTTTGAGAGAACAATACTGTCTTGACCGTTAATAAGGAGCGTATATATTTGATGATGACACTTATTTAGAAGCAATCAATTCAGCAAATTCTTTATATTAGCGCTTATTTTGCGTATTAAATCAACAATTCTTTTGAACATTACAGAAATCGAAATAATTACTAAATATTTCTTTATTTATTTACCAAAACCAAAATCAAATAATGGCTTGCATGAAGCTTAGAAAAAATGTTTTTTTCTTATTATAAAGATTTAAATTAGAATGTTTTTTCAATATGAAGTAGATATTGGGGTGATTGTCCGATCGACAATAAAAGATAACCACGCCTTCAAAATATCATATTCCATTGTATGATACATTGTTATGTACTTTAAAGCTATAGTCTTTAGACGTTGATCAGCTATACAGCTTGGCTATCACCACATTGTATGACACATCATACCTTCAGATGAAGATTTTGTTATTCTTTAAAAAAAGTCAAACATGTGTTCAATAATGTTTAGACAAATATAGCAATAAACGTGCATTAATGTGGTGTAAAGGTAGAAAAAGGTTAACAAAAAGTATATCGACTTCCATATAAAATATTAATTATTATAATTACATGTAATAACAATTGCCAAAGTGAAAAAGGAACAAAAGATGACTCATCTGTATGTTTTTTTGTGGGGATGTGATTTTTTTGTTGGTTGGTTTGTTTGCTTGTTTTTTTGTTTTTTTTTTGAAAAATCAAAATCAAAAATCAAAATGATAGCATTTCAGAGGCTAAATGGACCTTTAAGTTCAAGTTCCCTAAGGTGATGACGAAGACTATAATGACTTATGACCAACAAAAGTGAGTATCCAGTGAGAAACCTTAATATCTTGAGTTTCAACCTTCAATCTCTCAACTTTGTGTACACTTCAGTGTTTTAATCAATTTTTTATTCAGGATGACAATTGGAACATGTAAAAATAATGATTTCGTTAAATGATGATTTTCAAGTGAGTGGGCTATCATGGATTTTTTATAGGTTTTTAAATTATCGAAAATATTCCTTAAGTGAGTAAGACATTGTAAATCGTTTTGATGTAGTTCATGTATACATGTTTTGTACAAGACTGGTTTATCACGTGGCATTGGCTTACCGCCACTTATGGCTGCTCCAATGATTTAAAAGGTATTTGCTTATTTTCGTTATATTCTTTTATATTTCATTTAAACAGTTATACCATGAAACAGACAAAAATCTGTTGATTTCAATGGTACATAATTTTTCAATGCGTAAATATTTTGATGAAAATATACGTTGATAATATGAAACATTTTCTGCAAACACACCGTTGCAAGATCAATAGTATCATTGGCGCCTGAAACATGGTATGTATTTATTTTTCAAATATTGATGTTGAAATTGATATAAATAAAACAAACAAATACCGCGCAGCAAATATCACGTGATTATCAATCTTGAGGTATTGATGCTTAGAATTTTACGTTCTGCGATGTTTCTCTATCTGAACTGCTTAAATTTTCAACCTTTTCCATTTGTTTGCTTTGTTAGGTTGGCCGGTAAGATTTTAAAAAGTTCGAAACATGCATTTCTATAGTTTATTCTAACAACCTTATAATTAAGTTTTGATGTTTACAATTGTGGTTTTTGTACTTGTAAATTTTAATCTATAGAATATGAATACTTTAAGTACTCGAATGATAGTTTTTAGCTTTTATGTTGTTATTGTTGTTTTTTTTTTCTATAAAAAATGAGAATTTACAATTATGTACCAAAGAAGTCCAGTTACTCTCCTGTGCATCGGTCGAATGTTTCACTATTGCTCACTTTCTTACTTTCTCACTTTTCTGAAGTAAGGTGAGTGTATTGAGTGAGCTGTGAGCCCGTGAAAGGAGTTAAAGGTCTAGTACGCATATACTGTATACGCAGAGGAGGGGCTGGTTGCAACTGACCGACGCATGCTTCCGTCATTTTATCAAAGAAAAGTTCTGCCACAATCAAATAAATAGGATTATTTAATTTCTATTCTATACAATTATGTATCCTTTTTATAAACAGGTGACCTTATTTGCATAATAAGAAGCATTATTTCGAAAGGTTACTAATTGCTCTGTCGTATGTTAATGTAAAGGCATTAATCTAAAATAAGAGGTTGATAGCTCAGTTGTAGATTTCATTTTTGTGCATTTCTAATTCAAACTATTTAGAAAAAAAAACATCATTGGAAAATGTTTTTGATGTTTTGATGCATCTAGAGTAATGGCTTCTTCATATCATTTTCCACTATAATAAGGCTTCGCCGGGCTTTTCAACAATGTTCCGATTATTAGCGTTTTGGCAATAATACAAAAATGTATTACAAAAATTAAATAAAACAAAAATACTAAATAACATTTTAAATGCTAACAGTGTTTATTATTGTGCTCAATATAAAAAGAGTTGACAAGTCGGTCAAGTTATATCGGTAGGTCGTTGAAAAAATTAATATATTCCTTTAACCGCCACCATAGCCTCCACCGCCACCGGCCCCATATCCTCTTCCTCCACCGCCGCCGTATCCCCACTTACATTTCTTGCATCTCTTTTTCCAGAATGCTGAAATTATAAGTAAAAGACAATAAATAAAAAATCGTGTTCTGAGAGAAAAAATGAATAATCGCAAATGATAAATTTATGAAAATAAATCAAAGCTCAAGATTTTCGATGATTTGTTAAACACGAAACGTACGATTTTAGCCCCCTTCTTATGTAAATTTACATAAAAGATATGCATATACATATATTTTCTAGGTAACCATTCTATTATGCCTTTGAGTGGATTACTGATTTATCCGTGAAAATTGTATTTGATAATTTCACAGTGAAAATTATCAAAATATAATTTCACACTTTTCAAAGACGAGACTACTTTTTAAGATTTTCCCCATGTGATACCTCAAACACTTCAATTCATACAAATTACCAAATTTACCTGTAATAAGTTTATTTACGTATATTTACATTTAAGGTTGCAAATGTAGTTATGTTAGTAGTTAGGTTAAGGTTTTGACTAATGAGATCAATTTTATTATTTAGATGGAAGAACTGGACACAGGAAGTCCCAACAACAAACCTTACCCTTATAATATGCTATGGAATGCGAGAAATGCTGGAAGATATAATCCGTTCTATGAGAAATCTGTGAAAATTCCAAAAACTTCAATATATATACATGACCCGCAGGTTTGATGTGGAGTTTCGAAATTGCTTTTGGTCGTTACAGTTTGCAAAGAATAGTTTGCAATAGAATTACTTAGCTTTCATACATAGATATGTGACATTGAGGTGTAGTGCAAATAACTTTTTAACTGTAATATTATTTGTCTATTGTCCTTTGAATAAATAATACGTCGAATACCATACTTCAACTTTTATAGTTGCGACGTAATCAATCATTTTAGTGAGGTCATGAGATTCACACGCTTAATGGCAAGTTAATCTAAATATCAGCAGCAGACCGAAGACCTTCTGTTTTATTAAAGATAAACATCCACAGTTGTTGTTTATGTATTTTAAATATTGATGACTGTTCAGTAACCGATTTATTTACTTCTTTAGTTTTTTTATTAATTTATCATGGTAATATTACGAAATTTTAATGTATCAAATGAAGATCACAGGTGAGAAAACGAAATAAACTTTAGATTGTTTTTGAGCTGACAGTTGTGTTTCTAAGGTGTTTCTAAGCAGCAGATAATACTCCCTAATGGGTTTCATATTGAAGGTTCCATGAAAACCGTCGTAAGAACACATTTGCAGATATTCCTAACCATACCCATGCAAAGCAGTTCAAACAATAAACTCTCAAGACATTTAGCAGTTTACGAGAAAATGAGATTGGGATTTGCTTTAAGGCTTACATTTTGTTTTTAAGTGAGAAAGAACATAATTGTATACATTTAATAGGGAGCGTTTAAAAAAGCGGCGAATAGTTGGTCAATATTGATACCTTCATAGCGTAAATTGTCTCCCTTTACAGGACAAGGTACAATCAGTACCCATTCTTATATTGTTTTCATTCTGACAAAACATATATCCAGTACAAGCAATTTTGTTCATGAAGATGCAGTGCTTTGAAATCAGTTTTAATGGGAAAAAGCAATGCAAAATAGTGATTTTTCGTAATTTTGAGACGTCCCCCCGTTGCCATGGTAACAGGAAATTTAAAATTGAGCATGTTGTTACAGAGGTTATGGTTCAACATATGTGCGAAGTTTCATCAGTATTAAAATTTTTCATAGTTTATTAGCAGTTGGAACTTGTAACAGGAGGCGTTTCAATGAAAATTGTCATTTCTCACAATATGCTCATGGGGTAAAAGGTAAAATGTAGTCCAAATAGCCAGTGCTATAGGCTGAATCTGAATGCCCTGCGTCTGACATTATGGTAGTCCAAATAGCCAGCTATATGTTCTTGAAACGAAAATTAAGTAAACTTCTGCTCTTTTTATAAAGATGTAAAAAAAATCAATTTTTTTACAGTAAAGATGTAGTTGTTTTTTGTTGATTTTTTTTTAACAAAAAAAAAATAAATTTAAGTCTCTTATAAAAAAATAAAATTTGCAATATGCCTGATGACCTTCGTATACATATATTTGATAGTGTACATTGATCAGATTGTAATTAGTAAACTAAGAGGAAAATTACAAGTACATATTTCTCACACTGCCTCGGCAAGAATAGCGTTCGTAACAACATACCGGCGTCATTCGTATTTTGACTAACAGTGTATAATGTATGTAAATTATCACTGTATTACAATTTGATAATACTCCTCTAGTAGAAGTACCCTTCAATTTTAACATAAGCTGCATTACGAATGAAAACGGCGTGCTGATATCATAAAACAATGAGGAAGATATAAATGATACATATGAAGCCCCAAAGAGAAGAAGCAACATGATATTTCGTATGATACTTTCATAGAGAAGCGATTTGATGGCTATAAAAGGAATATGGCTCTGGTCAACATCAAGGCCTGGATGTCCAGAAGATACGGCTATAGATACTTTGATCCTCTTGCAAGCAGTATTCTAAAAAAGTAATCACGAAGAGTAATCGCGCAATGCAGTTTGTTAAAGCTACTTGTCTTAGTGTGTTGTTGTTTTTGTATTTTATTGCGTAAAAATGCATGTTTCGTTAATATTTAGATATACGCCAAAGCGCACTGACGTTGCAAGAGCCAACTGATTTCTTGGGGATGCAACATCTCTCACGTCTCCTAGCAACAGCCTTAAGCAGTATTCAATTTACGAAACAAATATAGTATTGGAATCAAATATCCCGAAGGACCAGAAAAAAGATTACAAAACTGAAGAAGTGTACGCGGTATCTTTAAACTGCAATGAAAACAAAGTTTACAAACGAAAATTGCAAATGCAATTACATAAATGTTAATGGATGCTTGCTCGTATTGTTTGTAAGCACGTTGTATCTTTATTGTACAGAAGCTAACACGCACATCAAGTGCACATTGAAATACAATTAGAATCTATATGAGCTCCGTGGCGCCGACAAATGAAGGGACAAGTAATGTCACTCCAATTTTGACAGATTTGATGTTTTTGAACATGAAACAACTGTTAGATAACTTCATAACTGTAAAGTCTCCGTGACCAAAATTGATCTCTGCATTTTCTTTGAAATATTGTTGAATTAAATTAAGAAGACAATGATATTAGAACGCAATAAGAGAGTCTTCGACCATTAGTCGAGTTGGAGGATCAAAGTGTAATCATTGGTTCAAACATTTATTCGATATACAATGTATATACATTTTGCATGATGAACAGTATTAACACGATTTTGAATTAGGTAGAAAGCTATGAAAACTTATTAGAGTCCTCCATTTAACCTTTATGAAAAGTAAAAGGTCAAACTAATAAAGACTTAGTATATTTATTACACTTACAAGTTAAATGCTACATTCAAAAGCACCACTTCGATCGATTGTCGCATGTACATTAATTACATGATTTTTTCTCATGTATAGACCAGGGTAATATTTAAAAGCAATACCACATACAGATAAGGCACTGGCAAAACAAAGTTATTTGTCTGTCCAATTCTATGAATTGATTAAACATAACATGACTCAAAGAGTTTTTATTGTGGCAAGATGTAAGTACTTATATTGATGATAAAGATGTGAAGTAAGTTTTGTTGTTATATTATTCTTATTAAGATACAGCCGCTCTCATAGCTCAGTAGGAGGAACATCGAATTTGAGTCAGGCATAAGTTTATTAATAATGTGATCAGCCATGTGTCCATCTGAACGGCCGAGCGTCTCATCATTTTATTACGGCGCTAATCGAAGCACTCAAATTTTTTGTTTTGAAATGTTTTGGAACATATGCAATAAAATCCAAACTATCCATTACTTTTGTAGATTACTTTGTTCGGACAAAAGTATTTTTCCAAAAATAAATTCGTTAATGTTACTTTGTGTAATTTACAATAAGAAATTCTACCGTTATTGCATACTTGAATATTTCATTCAATGAAGAGTATGTCTTATAAAACCCTTACGTCAACTGTATATTTTTTGAAGTACGTCTTAATTAAGGTATGAAATACCTCCTTTTTCGGAAGGTACAAAACATCGTAGGGTAAATTTGAGTTTTTCTAAAAATGTACAGTGAAAAACTGTCGAATATCAAGAAAGTATAACATAGGTCATTTAAATGTTTTATGCAACACATAGAGTCAGAGTAAATGAACTTTTTTTCTAGTATCTACTTATATGTATGCAACAGTACAAAATATTAGTCACATGGTACACTTGAATTAAAGTACAATAACTGGGAAATAAACATTACAAAATAAGTGAGAGGAAATAATTCCAATTATGTAATAGTATGTAATAAATGGGTAATAAAATTTAATCCTAAACACCTTGCTGTTTCAATTTAAGTTTATGTTTTAATTATAAGGAGAAGAATTCTATAAAACTTGTTTTTCATTCTCATCCTTTTCCATTGTGTAAAAATATTTTGTTTGTTATATATTTGTATGTACAGTATATATACTTTCGGGAATAAAAATGTTTAAATCAATTTATGTTACTGATAATATGCCATTTAATGATACTTTAAGCAGCGAACATGTATGTATGCGCTTTTGGATCATCGAATTGTTAGTCACACACACACACGTATTTTCTTACTCGTATATCTGTAATAAATATCAAATCACTTCTAACGTACTTACTGCGTCATGTCAAATGTACTGTTTTACTGGTGACATAACTTGAATTCACATTGATTCAAACCTTTAAGTATGAGAATAGCAAGAAAAAATTTCCAATAGATTTGGTATTGACGGCCACTAATTTAGGAGTTAGTGGTTTAAAAAATGACAATGAAAACCTCTGTACACCTTTACCGAGAATTGTTAAAGAAAGAAATACCCAAGTGACGCATTTCAGCACACTTACTTTAAGTCGAAATGCATCATTCAGCGTCTTTCGAATTTGAAAGTCCCAGAATGCGTAAATGCAGAAAATTTCAAGTTAATTACTTTAAATTTACCATAGCATCGATTATTTATCAAAATAAACTATTCTAAAGTAATGGTTTATCATTTAGATTATTCAATTGTTTATGAAATGGTTGAATAATGATAAAATGTATTCTTTCGTTATTGCCTTTCTGCGCCACGCAGAATGCGCATGCGCGAAATGTTACTTCCTTCCGTTTGTATGGAAATATAGTATTGTTAAATGATATATGCATATGCTTGTGGTATTTTTAAGCTTTTAGCTAAACTACTCGAATAATATGGAGAGCTATTGTAATTACCCAGAAGTCGGCGTAACGCTTTGGTCAATTTTTATCGTACAAGTTGGTTAATCCAAAGTACTTAAAGAATGGGTTAAAACTTTACACATTACTATGCATACTAGGAGGTCATTTTGCAAGGTTCATATTTCTAATGTGGATTTTGACAGAATTATGGCCCCTTTAGAACTTTAAAAGAATCTACATTATCCAGGCTCTTGTTTTACGATCACGAGATGGGAATAGTAGAGCACGCCGTCCAACCAGGAGCTCTCTTGTTATTGGTAATGTCCTTAAATCAATCATATGAAACTGAGAAAATTCAGATACATTATGTATTCAGTTAAAGTTGTTTGACAGTATGGTTAAGTATGGTTAAATTTTTGGAGTAAACTTGTTAATGGTAAAAATGATAAAGTATGTGCTTCTTTGCATCGCATTAGTTAATTATGCTTCTAAAACAATTTTCAAACATCGAAGAATATGTAAAATATGTACTAAAAATATTTGGGCACATTATATCAAATTATTTAAACATGTTCATTCATTTCTTGTTGAAAAATTTGACTTAGTCTTTATAGAAAACAAATTTCTATTTACCTCCCTTATTTACATGAAATCTTAAATTCGGTAATATTGTATCTTTATAAAAAATGCTTTTTAGAACTTACATATTGCTAAATCTTAATTTGAGCATCATATTTATGATAAAAAAAAATAAAAAATTGTGTGACATGATCTTTAAATTATAGAAAATATAAAACTCAATTTAAATTGAAACATTTTACTATATGAAATTTATCAATTACTCTTTGTAAATTTAAATGTCTCAATTCTAATATTCCTATCGAGAAAGGTCGATTTTTGGTACTGAAAGAGAAAATAGAACATGCTCACTTTGTAACGAGCAAGAAATAGGTGGTGAATTTCACTATATTTTTAAATGGAGTTACTTTACTCATGAAAGACACAAGTATATCAGTAATTATTATTCAAGGCTTCCTAGTATTTTAAATTTTCAGGCTCTAATGTGTAGTGATAACAGAAATACTTTATTTATTTTCGCCATTTTGTTAAATTGTTCGGTATCAAGCTTTAAAATATGAAAATTATACGGTAAAAAATGTTTAAAAAAGTGTCTGGTTACTGGTCGCCAACCAGTACAGGAAATATTGTTGTCATTTAATCCACACTGCGATGACATTTATTCATTTCTTCTAGAGATCATTTAAACAAAAGTAAAACAACAAATGTATGTCTACGATATTGAAAAAAAACAAACAATTACTGAATGTTCTAGTTTGTGTTGCTTGTTTGTTTTGGATATTGAAGAAAATAAGAGGTATGGGAAACAGGTACCATGTTCTAGAGATATATTTATCTAGCAAATCACGTTGTCATCCATTGTTACCGGTAAGGATGATTTAATTTACAAAATATTTGAAAACTATTGCATACTTAGACATTAAGCGCAATAATTGGCTCATCATGTATGATATTATCATGGATTTTGAATGTCAAATTTGAAGATAAATAAATATTTTATATTCTGACTAATGAACTTGAATAAACTGTTGCCGTTCAAACTGTTTTAAAGCTGAATTTCAAAGGAAATAACGTGGTAAAAGAGGTAAAATTGTCTGCAATATTGGAAGAAACCTCATGATCAAATGTACCTCCGTGCATTATATCAAACACGAACGGGCATCTGTGTAGTACTAACATGGGAGAATCCAAGTTCCTGACGGGCAAGTGGTTTGAAGTCAGCAAATTTGTTTTTTAGTTGAAAAGGACATAATTCCAAAAATATGCACATTGTCATACAAATGTCCTTTATCATGATAATCAAGTGTCTTTATTCTTTTATTCTTTTGTTTTTTAACTTTGATAGGTTACAAATCATCATAACCAATAAAATTATTCTGATAAAAATTCTTAGTCGAAATGGGAAATAATTCTTAAAATATTGCTTTCAGGATACGGTCTTTTGCCGTACAACTGCACATCATCATGATAAGCTTGTATTCCAAGTTTTCTTTTTAAATTATTGCATAATGGGTAACATTAAAGTTTTTGAACGACGATGACAGCGACAATTACGCATCGATCATAATTCAAGGAACAACTAAATCAACATTCTTGTCGCGCTATAAGTAGCTTGCTATGTCATAATCAACACCACACAGGCTCGACACACTTTTGTTGTCATACAGGTACTTCATACTCATAAAAAACAACTAGAAATTTGTAATTTCACCATATAATTTCTCACAAATAATAGTATGGTTAAAGGAACTCCACTGAGGTTTGACAGGTAATTTGGTGTCCAAAAAAATGTAAACAAATTTCCACACAAATCACAAAATTTAACTATAATAACAATAACTTTCATTTTAACCAACCCTTAAGCAACATTTACGCTAGAAAAGCATTTTTCACATTAGCTTTTGATGCAAAAATGAAAGTAGGTTTTTCCAGACATGTACAGAAGTTACCCACAATTCATCGGGTATGACTAAAATACGCAAAGGAGATTTTTGAGACAACGGAGTAAACGGGGCAAAATGTCTGTTGAATTTTCTCAACACTCTAACCTATCATGTCGTTATAACTTGAGTATAACGAAGTAAATATGTATAAAAGCTACTCAAAGTTGCAATTATGATGTCTTAAAACATTAAACGCAGGGAAGCGGACATTTTCTATACAAAACAGAAAGATATTATTTACAATTAGTGTCTTTGAAATTTTTCAATTTATACCTATATTCAACCAAAAGTAAAAATATCTGTTAACTGAGTTTGTTTGATTTATACTGAAAAGTTTCAATTTCAATATTTTGAAGAATTGGATGAAGACGAAATATGGGTGATATTTATAATGTAATTTGTAATGACATGTATTTAACGATATCTATTACATATTTAAATCAAATACAGTTTATAACATTCCATCCTGTAAGAAATGATGAATTTAAAAGCATTTCTCATTTTATTTTCTGTTTTTGGGGTGGGGTGGGGGTTACATCGCACAAAAAGCGTGTAGGTCATTATGGCGACTCTTCAGTTTTACTGTTGGAGAAAGAACTCAGGTGCCCCCTTTGAAAAATTGTTTCTGGCACAATCGGGCATCTGAGTATGTAATGAGTGACGTTTCGTAGGCTATCTTGATAGGATCGTGCATACACGTTCCATACACACTCATTTCTGAACATTACATCAAATTCAAGTTTACTACTGTCATTATGTATGTTATGTAATAGATAGAGCATCGAAACACGAGCCTATCTGATTTGTACGGGGGGTCGTAGGCCCCGAGTATAAATCAGATTGCCGAGTGTCTTGATGTTCTTTTTCTTTTGTATCATAAGCAAAATTAAATATTGTTGTAACAATATGAAATCCAAGAAAAAGGTAACCCATAATTTGCACTTAAATTTATGCATTGTTAGTATGTGTCACTTTCGCACTTACGTTTCTGCCGATACGCAAACAATTCTCCGTTTCGCTTTTTAGTCCTCCCGGAACTCGTCGTTTACATTCAGATTTGCAAACTGAAAGGCGTTTAAATGCTTTTCCCACGAAATTGGAGATAATATATGTTTCAAACGAATTGCCAAGCCAAAGAAGACATATCAATGTATCACTGATTCTGTATAAACGTCCCTAACACGCAGGTAATAAAAATTATCGGTTCGTGAAATCTTACTATTTTGTGACATTCGAACATACCTCAGTGCTGTTATGTATTACTTGTTACGTCATTTTTATCGAAGCACATGTGATCCATATAAGTTTGGTCCCTCGTGCAAAAAGATTATTTAGGATCACAATCTTTAGGACTGAGAGTACAAAAATGTTTTGAATCTATGTATTCAGGTTTGTTAGCAACGTCTTTGAATGACCTTGAGATTAAACTTCGTAAACAAGGAAATATTGTGCCATCTCTGTAACAATATAAATTGCTCTCATCTCGACGTAACTGAGCGGCCAAAATTCCTGATGGATTTTCGGATAAAACGAGTACATCACACACTTTAAAGACTTGAATGTTTAACAGCTGATGTAAAAGCCTTTTATTACGCTTTCCAATGCCACTAAAGTGTTCATAAATACTCTTGATGTTGATCTTAACCAGTTGCTGACCAAGTCTAGGGATAGATGCCTTGAGTTGTGAGTACAAATCAGAAACTCCGTTAATGTAAATTTTTGATTTGTTATTAAACATCATTTTATCATTGAAGTCAAGGAACGTCTGAAGTTCATAATCATCGTCTTCATTTCCACTAAAGCAAACCAATTTATCATCGTTTACCTGCCTTTTTAACTCGACTTTGATTATCTGTGCAACTTCCGGTACTCGAAAAAGCCCATTATGTACCAGACGGACAATGTCGGATGAATGAGTACGAAATAGCCATGGCATCTTCTCGGCTGCTTTTGGATGTCTTCTCAAGTCAAGGATCCAGTCTTCATTCCCGTAATGATAAATAATATCTTCTTTAAAAGAGGACTCGAAATCCAATTTGTTTAGGTCTCTTTCAACCAAGAATAACTCAGTTTTTCTCCGGTGTTTGCTACGGGAATGCGGAACCATTAACTTATTCCGCCGATTTTTCAAACTTGTGGCGTTTCTTTTCCATTGTAACGTATTCTGGTTGTAATAACTGTAAAATTGAGAGTTCTTGTTTGGATATACAGAAAACTTTCTCTCTGACAAAACGGCGAGAAGGAACGCCGAGGTTAGACCATAGCCATATATGCTATTGATGCATGCCTCATCACAAATGTATATAAAACTTTTTGAGGAATCATATGTGTAATTAAAAAACAAGCGATTGAATGTTTCCCTCAAGCTGTTTTCCATTTGTTCTTGCTGTAATATAACTTGTTCAATTCCTGTCGGTAATACAGTTTCAGCACGTGCTGAATTTGAATCACGTGCTAGACTTGATGATAACAACAAACACATTGTTGAAAGCGTTCCAAAAAACGGCAATATCTGGAAATATTGGAAAAGAACTAGGACATAAAAAGATGATAATAATAATCATGATAATATCAATAATCTTTATAACAACTGGGACTAAATACATCTTATTTCTTTCAAAAGGGCTTCCATGAAAGGAAAAAAAAGGAAAAGCAATCATTTATCGCAATACTAGTAAAAGAGAGAATAAAAATCTCTAAAAAAAACACCAACAAGAATTTCGAACAGTTATATACTAAAATCTCCATATATCAATTTATTTGCTTAATATAAAAATTGATAGTTATTATATAAAATATGACAGACTCATCATGTAATAGAATTTACTATTCTGTGACCAAAATTTTACCTCGTTACTAACGGAGAAAGATAATATTTTGGAAAGTGAGAGAACATTTTTTTGGATAGTAAGAAAACTGTGCTAGGATAAACCACATGCTTTGTAAACTGTATTATCAAAATTCTCATTTGAAAGATTTTTAAAAGTTTGTTGTTTTTTTTTTAGAAAAAAGTATGCATGGAACTTTTACCATAACAGTGTTGAAAAGTTATATCTTTTATTTCAATGCTAGTCACCTATAATAAACCTTAAAGATATAAAAATAAATCAGAAATATGCGTTCTACAAATAATAGCAATTACTGTAGGAGAACAAACAAACTTACAATCTTTTGGATGAACCGTTGTTATTATAAAATTGCATTCTAAATAAATAAATCTATAGAATAAAGTGACAAAATGTATGATAAATTGATGCATTACCTTCATTATTTGGTATACCTTCTTCACATTTAACGAACCCTTGACATGTGCGAGCAATAAATACTTAGATACGGAACGTAAAAATCAGTATTCCCGTGGGCATAGCAATGTTAAATGTTTCCAATTAAAATGTCAATCAAACTTTTATTACTGTGTCTATGATTTAAAAGATTTTGAAATAGCCTTGCGCTTGTTTAATATGTCTACAGCAAATACATGAATAAATAAAGAAAATGAATATAATTTGATGAATAAATAAAAAATATACATAATTATTTGCAACAAATAAGTTTTGAGACTAATATAAATGAATAAATTATATTAATTAGATTAAGAGATTTGCTTCTCTTTTAATAGATATGGCAAATAACGCACTAAAATTGAATACTTTTTAATACATGTGTTTGAAATTATTTTTTTTGTCCAATTTGATTGCGGTATTTCAAATGAATCGTAACACATTTACTTTGGTAAATTGGCAAACTGTTAGTCAGTCTAGTAAATCGACTGTTCATAGAAATAATTTAAAACACTAAGCCGGTTTAAATTCATAAGTACGCCGCGAATGATCAATTTCATTTTGTAAATACGTACTTATAAACTTTATCTATACTAAATTTACCTTTAACACAAAATAAGACTTCATACATTGTTTGTATTGTATTCTTTCAGTATAGGTTTGTATAATTCTACATATAGTGTTTTTATAATATTCTTTCGGTATATGTTTGTGTAATTCTACATATATTGTTTGTATTATATATTCTTTCAGGATATGTTTAATTAATTCTTAATATATTGTTTGTATTTATTTCTTTCGGTATATGTTTGTATAATTCTACATATATATTGTTTGTATTATATTATTTCAGTATATGTTTGTATAATTTTACATGCAGTGTTTTTTTTCAATACATGTTTGTGCACTGAGTTGAATCGTATATTTAATGATTTCAATAAAGAAAGAAAATCTTTTTAAAAGGTTAAAAATCCTACCATTAACATCTATCAAATATGTCCTTGTCAATCTCAGTTTTGAAAATAAAGGGTTATCAAATTAAGGGTTATCAAATTATGTTATTTAAAAAAATAAACGACCAACTTTAAATTATCAAAACAGAACAGAAGTTTTTTTTTTATTTTGTACATAGTACATTATTATATTCCATACAATTTCCAAGCACATAATTGTCATGCTATTTGTCTCTAAAAATTATCAGAAACTATCCATACTTTATTCATAACAAGTAGATCAACTAATTTGTTGGAATATTTACGACTGTCACTGTATCATTTCATCTAGATTACCTGGTTTTTATAATCAATAAAATATTTTTATTTCTACCACTTTAAGCATAAAACAAATAATGAGATTATACATGTATATGTCCAATATAAATTACTAATTTTACAAGTACAGACAGTAAAAATGATAAATTTATTAAAAGTTTCTTTCAAAGCATACACAATTATATTATTATCAATAGAAATTATGTAACAGTAACATAATCTGAAATATTATTTCTTTTTCTTTATGTTTTTTATTTTTATTTATTTATTTATTTATTTATTTATTTATTTATTTATCTATTTATTCTTATTTTATTTTATTTATTTATTTTTTTTGAAAGTCATAAAGATATTGGTTGAAATGAAAAGTAACTGCTTTACAAACTGAAACATTGTCCAGTGCACTAGGAGTGCACTTTGTGTAACCTTTAGTATGTAGATGTAAATGCTTTAATGTCGCCCCCTGAAAAAGATTAAGATGTGAAGTCTGCATTATTAGAAAATGTTCATTTGATCACTATTTTCCTATGAATATTTTACTGTCGTCATTAAAAATAAAAATGACATTTTCACAATATTGTGATGGAATTATATCTAGTCTCCCGCATATAAATATCACCTCGGAAGTGGTTGGGAAGATTCAAAAAGCGAAGTAAATCTACAAATCTTCGCTGAGGCCATGTGCCTACTTATTTATATATAAGTTCGTGATTCCAATTATCGTAAAACGCTATTGAGGTAACCGGACAGAAGTATATTTTCTTGGCCATAAAAGTACATGTGTAAGATTCCTATATTGTTAAGTTCATAAATTCCATCGAGAAACTCCTCGGGTGCGCGTCTTTGTTGCTAAAGAGCAAAATGTTTGAAGAATTTGACCTGAACTATTTAGTTTCCGAGGCAATCAATCATCCTTTGAACAGAAAAATCTTAATATAATATCTTGATACAGACGCAATTCTATTACGCATACATATACTTTTGAAATTTCCAAATGACGTTTGAAAATATGCCTCGTGTTAATTAAACACATGGCGTCCATAAATGCGCACTGACTGTGTGTTCTGGGTATCCGAGTCATACTACCTGGGTATACATGCTTTAAATAATTAGTCAAATCAGCATTTAATGATATAAATAAAACTTACGTAGCCAAGCTTTAACTGATCACAGTTATGGGAGCTGACAGATTAGTTTAGAGCTAATCAAAATGGTTGAAAAAAGAAAAACAAACGTTTAAGTAATATTTAGGCAACAATATTTTCTTAATTTTTGGCATATATTTTCAGCATTTGGACATATTTTTCCGATATTTGGGCACACGTCTTCACTTTTAACTTTGACAATAGTCCGTTCAACTGTGACAGAAATCACACTGGTCAAATTCATTATTGAAACATGTTTCAAGAAATACAAGACTAACTATTGGAAGTAACTCTCAATAGATATGTTTCTATTAATCTTCTTTGTTTCATGACGTCATAAAAAAGTCGAACATTGGTTGTTGGATGTGAGACTACTAAGAAAATTCTTTTTCTGCCCAACCCTGCTTCGACCGGTAGTGATTAGCATTGACACCAGTAAAGAGTTGAGTCTACACAACTGTGCGCCTGGCCAGGCTCCATACCGTTGGCTGAGTGACTCAACATTTTCATTTTAATATCCCTTAAATTTGATGAAAGGCGGTTTGAAAGGCGATTAAAAAAATCAGCAGGTAAAGGTTTACAATTAGTTTTATTTACCAGAATTAAGATAAACTGTAAGGAAAGCTAATTGTTTTGATCAATAAATAGTTTATTTTTTGGCAACTTAATGCCGGCTGAGGCTGTTGTAAAGATGTTTTTTGCTTTTTTTTAATTTTTAAACTTGTTTGGTATGCAATTGTACTAGTACAAAATAATACGTTTTCTTACTGCAGCATATGATTATATGGAATTCCGTATAGTCTCACTCAACCCTTGCAAATACATAAAAACGTTTTCTAATTGATAATTCTTAAAAAAAATATCATTAGCTATATTAATCATGAGTGACTGTTATAAAATTGTTGTATTATAAATATCAACTTTTTTTATTTTTACCAATAAATAAGTGAATAGAGGCTTTGGTTTTGAATTTTTGTGTTATTGCCGGTGTTATTTCAGTTCTCCTGTGGCTAATATAAACTTTTTCTAAAACAGTGTCCCAATGGAGTATTTGCTCAGAGTAAAACACCAAATAAATAACACATAGGTTTGTAACATCAAAGATATATCATCCAGCGGCGTAAACAGAATTTTCCTCGTGATGATATTTTTACTGTAACATACAAACTCATGTGTTTTTTATATAATGTTATATAGGAAATATATATCGAATACGATAACGTTTACATTAATCTGTCGTACAACTAGGATATATTGGGTTGTTCAAGTTGTTCAATAATTACATTTTGCATTTTATTGCAATGTAGAAAATCTAGAAGATATAGAAGAAAAAGTGGATACAGACACGTTAATCCGAGTAGCGTAGTGGTAAGAGAGTTCAGATTAAGATCGCAGGTTATGGACATGTATTTTTTTACTACTTCTTCTCCTTTTACGACTTCTTTTCGTTTCACATTTCTCAAGTATGGTTTTTACTTTCAGAATATATTTGTGTAATGAGTAACGTAACATTTCATTTCCTCTTTTATAATGTTTTGCACAACTTATGACGTTTAAGCAAAATATTAAATGTATTTGATTTTATCTGTCATTGAACAGATTGAAAGTATTATCAATTTTATTCTATTTTAAACTCTGAATTCCATTCGCCACGACATTTTTAACAATTTTGGATAATATGTATATATATTTTTTCTTCCATTGCTCATTTATCACCGTGCATTCTTTTACTATAATGCAAGAAAAAATAATATCAATTTCCATTTTTACATGCTAATAAAAAAGAGAATTAATTAATAATTAATCAAAAAATTGTTGAACTAAGCGTAGAAGTAATTTTCCTGACGCCATTTGGTTATATCTGGTCAACGTCATATCTAATCGACCTTTGTTTTTCTTACTTTTGTAATTATTTTATTTTATTTCATTGTGGTAAATAATTACCTTTTCTCTGCTTTGGGAGGTCATTTAATTTAACTTTGCACACTTAGATCTATATGTTTCCTTCTTGAAATAAAGGTGTTATTATTATTGTTGTTGTTGTTGTTGTTGTTGTTATTGTTGTTGGTCAGCACTGAAATGAAATTTAATACTTAGAAACTACAATTAATATCGATTGTATGTGGAAGTTATTTAACACGGCAAAATATTAACAAGGAACAATTCAATTCCTTGTCTTAAAACTAGAAACGCATGTGTCTGCACTTTTAGATGTTTACGTAAATAGTTCTTTACTTAGCAACTTTGGTTAAAGGTCATGAATCAAGTCATATTGACAATTGTAACGTCATACAATCACAACAACAATTCTACAATTCCAACTTGTTAAAGTGACTTCTATATAAGTACATTAAAGTGCACATTGTTTTAAACTTTTTAAATTTGACATGTATACTATTTGAATGTCATTTTTATATAAGATGAGACGTACTTTCTTGCAGAATAAAAGAAACATTAAAAATAAGCAGAAATTATAAATGTTAATGATTTTCATATCATTTCTGCAGAAAAAAAACTAAAGAGGTAAATTAATTTAATGCACTGAACAATTAATCCAACGTCCTTATATCAAATCTTTCAATTAATGTCTTTTTAAGTTATATATCAAGGGCTAATCAAGTTCAAATTACAGTATATATAATATGTACCAAACATTACATATAAGAAAATATAACAAAACTGATTTGCCTCTCTAAAAAAATGCAACCGGCGAAAGTCATAGCTGTTATCCCAGTAACACATACCGAAGTTAGGCTTGACCATGGCATAGTTTTAAAGAATGCTACCATAACAATGTCATTTTCGATAAGTTAATTAGTGTACATAATTAAAAAAAACTATTTTTCGTC